>NC_056727.1:975210508-975454106 GCF_019279795.1 Protopterus annectens | reverse complement strand
TTTTTATGTGGGGATGGCATGGATGCACTGTATTTAAGAGTAACAAGCCGGCCATAATTTCTTGCACTTACCGTCATAAACAAAGACCTTGTACATGATGGGGTGTATATGACGTGGTTTGGCAGGAAGAGAGTAAATGTGAAAACTGCTTACTGCCACAGTGACATAGGGAGTAGCACTGCCATTTCACAGTGCTTTGCTCTGGCTGAATTATTAGCTGTGGCCTTTTCTATGTGTAGTCTGCACATACATGTGTGCATGTGCGTACGTGCGTATCCATGCTTTCTTGTTTCCTTCAGCACCTCAAAATCATGTAGCAGTTGAAATGGAATTTCTCCAGTTTCCCCTGAAGGTGGATGTGCAGTGTTGTGTGTTTAAAAAAAAATCACAGATTTTTATCTGTGTATACACACAGTAATGCTGAGCACATATGATTGTTGTGTGCAGAAGTAACAAAAGGTGGTTTACAAGTAATTATCTTTCAGAAATAAGGCATAAAAGCAATCACAGAATATTCAGACTCTTATTTGTGTACGTGTGTTAGTTTTTAAGGATCTGATGGTCCACACACCGCAGACTGTAGAAATAGATTTTGACATGGACTTAGTGGTGGCTTCTGCCTTCAGCCCCACTTATTCTAAAATTATCCCTGCTGAGAGACATCTACAGAAGATTGCTGTAGCTTAGATGGGGAGCTGAAGTTGTGGTTTGTAGTCATTACCACTTTGTTATCACATTCAAATCTTGGAGGTGTGTGCAGGAGGTCATTATAGCTTCTGTTACAGCTGGGTATATTATTGTCATAGTTTTTTACTTTTCTCATACTCTGAGGTGTGCAACTGCTACTGTAGCTTGTGCAGGGGTGGTGTACTATCTAGGGGCAACAAAGTGCAATACATTACTGTAATTATCATTTTTTTAAACCTCTCCTAACAATCACACACAGGCATGTGTACAGGTGGCAGCCTTTGAGGGTAGTAGTGAGGACCCATGCTATGCATATATATGACAGAAGTCACTTGATATTTGTCTGTGGCCATTTGAGCTACTGCTTTTATCCCACTCTAGCATCATAGGGATGCAAAGGCAGTGGCTGTCTTTTTTGGTGGGTAGGGAGGCAGGCAGTATTTCCAAACAGGATTGGTGTATCCTCACAAACAATTGTCTTGTTAGGTTATTGTGAGCTATTATTTTGTTAACATTGAACATATTATGGCTCTGGCACAACTAATGTCTTAGTTGAAAGAAAGAAAAACAAAAATGTAAGACTTGAGATATTTTGTCTTACTCATGATTTTTCTTCAGGCCACTGTTAGATTAAAAGTTTGGGGAAATGCTGTAAAATATACCTCAGAGCATCTATAACCTTAGGGCTTCTGGGGGCTCTGTCTTAATTATTTCCTAAATGGTTATTACTTTGCTGTCTTGGTCTTGGCCAGATATGTTGCATTGAAAACATACAAGTAAAATGAAAGTTGTACAGTAACATTGCATTTCTTTCCACAATTTTATTTTCTGATCAATCCATCATTAAATGAAAAAGTTGTATAAAAAAATTAAAATGCACTTCAGAGCATATAGAAAGCCATTACTTCTTGAAAAACCTGAAGAGTAAGACATAATGTAAGAAAAAGAAGAAAAAGTAATGCACATAGTGTGGATAGCCTGGGATGGGGAGGGGGCAGAAGGAAGCACTGGAGAATGTGTGTGGGAGGGAGAGTGAAACAGTAGGCAGTGCCTAAGATACTGTTTCACCTAAGTACCCTGTAGGTAGTTGTAATGTATCATCATTGCAATGAAATGTCAATAGCTGTGACTGTCCCTCTGTGAAACATCCCAACATAGTGTGGTACACAGGCCTCTTGTAATGCAAGAGCATTGTAGTTACAGGTCAGTCTGTGCATACTACTCCTAAAACTCTGCAGCATGAAATAAAATGTTGTTTACGAGAGGTGGCAGTGATAGGGTGATATTTAGACTGAAAGTGTCCAGGGGGCCCAAACTTAACATTTGATGGGGGTCCCCAAAACATTAACACAGGCTTAAAAAATGCGCACTACAAGGGACAAAGTCTGGAAGACTTGGAAGCAGTGCCTGCTAAACAAACAGCTACATATCGCTTACCTTTACTTTAGAAAGAAAGCAAGAATCTCCACCAGTGCAGTAAAGACTGCATTCTGAAGGGGGATAAACAGAATCACTAACTTCATCACTTAAGCAGTTTTGCAAAGTGCTAAAAAATCTGTTACTGACAAATCTCAGCCTTCATTCCACTTCCATCTACTCTGTGTCTTGTTATTAGTGCAGATAACACCCATCTTTATATGCTGGCCATATACAGAGCGGAATTTCACTTTAAACACGTAACAGTGGCGTAGTGGATAATGTTGTCAGCTGGGCTGCATTGTGTGTGGAGTCTGCATATCCTCCCTGTGTCCCTGTGCTCTAGTTTTCTCCCACACACCAAAGACATTTTGAGTAGGTGAATTGGACAAGCTAAACTGACCAATGGTATGTGTTGTGTATGGTATGGAACAGCACCTGCAGTAGGGCTAGCTACCTGGCAGTTTGAATATTGGCTCTAGATTGTCATTATTGATCTTATGTCCCGTCACTATATGGAAGCATGGGCAGAAAAGGGTTATGGGTCGATGGAATTAATAGTCAAGGGAATCAAAAAGCTCTGGACAATTTAAGTAACAGAAGAGGGGCATTCTTCTCAGAGTGACACCCACCCCTTCTTATAATGACATCCAACTTCATTTCTAAACCACTTACCAATATTTAGAATCTCTCTCTTACCTCCGGCATATTCTGTCTTTTTCAAATATGCCATCATAATCATGTTTACAAAAAAAAATCCCACATTTGCTAAAATGTAAGGATTACAGGCCTGTTGCCAATCTATACCCTCTAACTAAAATATTCCAGAAACACGTTTACAAACAGATGTTTGACCACACTAACAAGTATGAAATTCTTTGTGATGAACAACAAGGGTTTTGGAACTCTGTTTATTGCATTTGTTTACTGAGATGGTCCAACTGGGTTGACCAGCTGCCCCTTTTCAGCAGAGGTTGGAGGAGAAACGCTCCACAGTAAAATGGGTAAACAGTAAAATAATAATTAATACATTTTGGACAGTAATCCTGAATATATGTTAGATTAATCTAAGTTAGTCACAGATAAAGATTTTTTTACACCAGTTAAGGAAATAGTACACTATATAATAAAAAAAATACGCTGTTCCACTTGAGAACAAAAAAATAAAAAATATTTGTGACTGACATGTATTTAGTAACATGACTATTTTATATACAGCTACTGATAACATTTTCAGTAATATGAATGAATCTATGTGCATTTATGTATGTATTTGTCTTTTGTTGATCAGGTTAGTCCCACTAGGCTAGTAGCCTCTTTTCAGGGGAGACCTGAGGTGGTATTTATACTACTACGTGAAATTTGGTCAGGGCGTCAGGGAAATTCCCCTACTCTTTTGATATGTACCATGGGATCTTTATCACCCACCTGAGCTACCACTAACCCAAGCAGATGGGGCTTTAGTTCCACATCTCGTCCAAAGGAAGACACACAGAGGAGTGCAGAACTGTCCTTATGCAGGACTCATGGGAGGCTTGATCATTTATATGACCAGAAACTTTGAAACTGTTGACTTACATGTTTCTTTCTTCTGGAACTTGTTGAACACCCGAAACACTAGAAACACCAAACCACAAAAAAAGAACAAAACTGAACCCACTTGTATATACTGTTTATTTAGTGCTTTCGTCCGTATTACATGAGACTTCATCAGAATAACCCAAAAGAAATAGCAATCACTTTAAATACGAAACACAAAACAATCTGATTAGTCAAACTATTAACACATATTTAGTTGTTCTACAATTGCAGGATAAAAAACACTATCTACTATATAACCTACCAAAATAAACTGTTAAACTGTCCGTATACATATATTTTTTTATGTTAAGTTTTAAGATAACTGAGATCCGATTTGTTTCAGGTGTACTGATTATGCTATAAAAATGGGACAGTTTTTTTAACTATTTGTTTTGATGAAGGCCTGATTTTGGGGCTGAAAGCGCTAAACCAGTGGATTAGTCTTTTTTGTGTGACACAGTGCTTCACAATTACTTGTGGTTTTCCTTTTAATTTTACAAAAGTTACACTAGGTGTGATACAAATCTGCATTTTTTTTCTTGTAGATTTTACAAGGTACCTGATTGTAAATTTCTGCAAAAATGTCCTTCTGCTGATCCTTCTGTAGTATCTGTATCACCTGACATACCCTCTAAACTTTAGCCCTCTACTAAACTACTTCCTTCAGATAAAGATAGTAGGTCTGTGGAACAGCTAGTCAAAAAGATCTATACTGCTGCCACCCTGGCTTTTAGGGTTATTAATTACCAGACTGATATGACCAGGTATGTTCTAGCTCTTCTTTCTCAAGCTTCACAGGCAATTTCTGACCTGCCTGATTCAGAAGGGAAGGCCTTTGCTATTTCCTTATTGGGTTCTTTCCTCACAAGTGGATCATCACTCTAAGTGTAGCTGTGATGCAGCTGATGCTTCTTCTAGGACTGCTGCATTGGGCTCTGTTTTGACGCGCTACTCTTGGCTTCATCTTCAGCCTTTACCTGATGACACTGAAGCTAAATTTTGGGAGCCCCTCTTGATAAGAACCTTTTTTGGCTCTGATGGTGCTGAGCCTTTCAAGTCCCTCCAGGATAAAGGCAAGGCCTTGCAGGAATTTAAATATATTTTTGTTTTGTCTATCCCTAAATTTCAGAAAAATTATCCATCCAATCTGCCTTTGTTCACAGACAGTCCCGCCCTCCACCTAATTGTAAAAATGTTTCAAGGCATGTATCTCTAGCCAAGTGTACTCAGATTCCTACTTCTCAGAAGCCGCCTTTTCAAGACAAACCAAGGTTCTGACAGTTTGCTTCCCATTTGCCTAGGCCAGGTTACTTAATCCCTTTGTTTTTCCCTGTCCCTTCTCAGTTGGTTATAGGTCAGTCAAGACTGTTTGGGTTTGTGTAGCATCTGCTAGGGATATTTCATGGAGGGGAAATCCCTTCCTCCTTTGCTGGGCATCCCTCAACCTCCTCAGAAACAGCTTCCTTTCTTTCCAGAACTGCTTCAGGCCTTTCTGGCTCAGGGTGCCATTCAAGTTTTGCCCCCTACCTAGGAAGGGAAAGGTTTTTATTCCAGGATGTTCCTGGTTCCCAGGAAAAAAGACATCTGGAGACAAATTGAGGATGTTCCTCATCTCACTGCCTTTCTAAAGGTTCCTTCCTTTCAGATGTCCCTTCAGACCCCATTCCCTCTTCTTCCTCAGGCCTTCTTGGTATATCTGGACCTCAAGGACACCTACCTACTTGTCCCCATTCATCCCCTTTTCAGGAAGTTTTTACATTTCTTTGTTTCTTCCTTGCATTTTCAGTTCTCTGCTTTGCCCTTTGGCCTATCTACTGCCCCATGGATATTCACCAAATGCCTCGCTCATGTCATTGCCTTCTGCAGGATGAGAGGGGTTCAGATCTTTCTTCGTCTAAATGACCTGCTCATTTAGGCTTCATCCCTTGATGTTCAGCTTCAGCACCTCCAGTTTGTCTCTTACAAAGCCTGGGGTTTACCATAAACTTTCAGAAATCAGTCCTCATTCCTTCTCAGGATCATGTTTTTTTCTCAGTTGCAGAATCTAGACTATTCCCATGCTGACATCCCTGCCCTCCACCCTGCGATTGCCTTTTTTCAATGTCTTCTTCATCGGGCTTCAGTCACAGCCAATAATTTTCTCAGGGTTGTAGGATTCATGGCTTCCACCATTCCTATGTGCTCTCTAGCCAGGCTCCATATAAGAAAACTACAGTGGTTCCTCAAGTCAGTGTGGCTTCAACACTGTCATCAATTGGATTTCCTAGTTCCCTTCCTTCCATGTCTCAAACTTGAATTTCAAGTGGTGGATTCATCATCTCTCTATCAACGCAAGGCTTCCTTTACAACGTTCAGTCCCAACTCATGAACTTTTTTTTGGATGCCTCGGACAGGGGGTGGGGAGCTCCCTTCAGTTCTGATAAGGTCCAGGATCTCTGGCATCCTCATCAGAGGTCAGAGCACATCAATCTGAAGGAGATGAGAGCTCTCCTGTTAGATCTTCAGTCTTCTCATTCCCTTTTTCTTCAAGGGCCCCTCAAGATTTTCACAGACAGTACTATAGTGATGTGGTATGTAAGCAAGAAAGGGGGGACATGGTCCTACTTTCTTTGCAGACTCGCTCATCAAGTGTGGGATCTAGCTGTTCAGTGTCAAGTGACAGTCCAGGCTGTCTACATTCCTTCAGAGCAAAATATAGTCTCTGAGCAGGTCCAGCACAGAGGCTCACAAATGGATGCTTCACAGAGATGTGTTTCTGGACTTTGTCCATTGTTGGAGTATTCCACAGTTATATCTTTTTACCGCCCATCTCAACAAGCAACTTTCTCTTTTCTGTTCCAGAGTCCCAAGCCCCCTGGCTTGGAAGGTGGATACCCTATCTTTTCCTTGGAAGGGGATGTTTCTCTCAACCTTCCCTCCCTTTCCCCTGATTCCAAGAGTCCTGCACAAGATTAAGCAATACTCCCCCAAAAATCTTGTTGGTGACTCCCTTTTGGCCCAGACAGCATTGATTCCCCCTTTTTCTCCTCTTATCCAGGGGCAGTCACCACAAATTGCCTCACTGGGTGGACCTTCTCATATAAGACAAGGGTTCTCATCCATCCAAACTTCTTTTGGGTGATAGGGTTCTGATGCCTTTTAAGCACCTGTTTTCTGCAGAATGCCAGGAAATCCACTACCAAGAAATCATATTTGTCCAAATGGAAAAGATGTTCTGTCTTGTGCCTCTATTGTAACCAGGATCCCTTTTCAGTGGGTGTTTCTTTCGCTTTGTCTTATTTGTTTGAATTGCTCCATGCTGAGTTAGCATATTCTTCAGTTAAAGCTCACTTCTCAGCCATTTTTGCTTGTCTGCCTTTGACACCACCTCTGGCCACAAAGTTTGAGATCAAACAATTTCTTAATTGTATCAGGCCTCCCAGTAGACCTATTCTGCCTTCCTAGGAGACCTCAGTTTTGGTCTTGAAAAATTGACTAAGGCTCCTTTTGAGCCTGCGGTTTCAGCTTCTTTGCAGCATTGTACGTGGAAGACTCTTCTTTTGGCCCTTACTTTATCTAAAAGAATATCTGAACTCGGGCTCTTGTGGCTTTCTCCTTTCTTAGTTTTTCACAGGAAGAGAGGGTATCTGTACTAATCCTTTTTATGCCCAAGGAGGTCAGTGAGTTGTCTCTTAATCAGTCTATTAATTCCCCTTCCTTTTTTCCTCCTCTACAGTCTGCTAGTGAGAAGGTCCTTCTCCATGGATTTGCATAGGCAGCTCAGATATTATTTAGGTAAGATTAAGGCCATTCAGAAAATCTGAGCAGTGTTTTGTTTCCTTTCATCCCAGGTCTTTGGGGATTCTTTGTCTTTTGGCAGATTCTAAGTATAAACCATTTCTTCCTGGATCTCTAAGGCCATTTCTTTTTGTTACTCCTTTCATGGCAGATGTTTTTCTGTCTATGTAAAGGCTCATTCTACAAGAGCTGTTACTTCCTCTGGTACCTTTTTCAAAGGATTGGACATCAACTCTATACTTGAGACTGCTACTTGGTGGACTTCTGTCCATATTTTCACTAAATATTACAAGTTGGATGTCTCCAGAGCAAAAGCTAGATTTGACGGAGCTGTTGTGCATGGATTTCTAGAGGGCTCTTCTGTGCCTTCCTCCTCCCAAGCTTCCTATTAAGCCTTTGTGCTCTCCCTTATGTAAAGAACACTGTAACAGTGATATGGAAGTACATAGTACAGTGTAACATCTTACCATAACAATAGATGCCCTTCTCTTCACTGTTGCAGTATTCACTCCCTCCCTTCTCCCCCTTCTGCTGTGCACTATTCTTGCTCTCCTGGCTGGGATTCTTTGCTTTTTCTCCTTCTGGATGTACATGTTCCTCCTGTGACTTTTTGGTTCTGAGTTATGTATGCCCGACATCTTGAGCAGGGAGCCTAGTTATGATGTATGACATCTATAAATTCCAAAGGCTTTGGTATACTGGCCGGACATTGGATTATCTTTGGCAGGAAATCCCTTCTATAAAGAACAGTGAAGAGGACAATCTACTCTTATGGCAAGATTTTACACAGCTGTACTTTCTGCGTTTCCCTTTGTAATGTTATTTTTTATATCATGAAATTTTCCATACCGTGCCTTTATTTCTCTTCATATATCTTTGGAGATGCTTTTTTGTATTGATTAGTGTGGCTTTCTCTTTTGCAACCATTGCACTATATCAGATCGATCTCTCTTGCTCTTTCCCATATCCATGTTTTTTAATACCTTTCAAAAATGTCTAGGTTTTGTTCCTTTTTATTTTCACACTTCCTGTCACTTCTGTTTCTGAGTGGACGTTTCTTTGTCTATGTAATGTTTTTCATGGATCTGTTGTATTAATGAACACAAATTTTCATTTGAAGCTTTTGTCAGTTTTTCTTGTGCAAGTGTTTTTCTTTCCTCTAATTTCTCTGTCTTTTTTAATAACTTCCATCTGGTAATTTTGGGCTTCTTGCATAATATCAGCCATATATTCTTTCTTATCCTTAATAGTCCATTGTATCATTTTTATGGCTCTTTTTTTGACCTGTCATTTTTGTGGGTTTTTTTTGTGGACTACTACCATCTACAACATTATTCATTTCATTTTTCCATGTATTTTGAGTTTCTTATACCTTGATGGTAATGAATCCCATTCCTAAGTCAAAGTATAATTAAAGTTCTTGAAATTAGTATTGTTTCAGTCTTCTGTGTTAGTCAGAAGCTCTTTGCAGCACCCACAGTGTGCCCAGAACCGACTTCTACAGTTCATATGGAGTTACATGCATCCGTAACGTATCTAAATAAGACTATAAATTCTGATTTATGAGACCATTATTCCTATTACTGTTGGAACTGTCTGGGTATCCTTCTTCCACTTTCCCCTTGTTTCTGCCTGCAAATCCTGGTATTTTATGATTTTCTCTCTCTTTTTGTACATAAGACATTGTAATCACTAGGTGTAGCAATTTCAGTGATCAGTGCTACTGTTGTCTTCTTGTCATGGACTACTGTATCTGTTTTTTTCACATCTATTTTTTGAACTGTTATAGGTAATCCCAGTGGAGGAAGATGCACACAGGTGGATTATATCCTATGTAGGAGGGCCAGTCTGAAGGAGATTGGAGACTGTAAAGTGGTGGCAGGGGAAAGTGTAGTTAGGCAGCATAGGATAGTGGCTTGTAGGATGACATTGGTGATCAAGAAGAGGAGGATGAGTGTGAGGGCAGCACCAAGGGTCAAATGGTGGAAATTGAAAAAGGGTAATTGTGAGGTGATGTTCAGGGAAGAGTTAATACAGGCAATGGGTGGCAGTGAAGAGTTACCAAATAGCTGGGTAACTACAGAAGAGCTAGTAAGAGAGATGGCTAGAAAGATGCTTGGTGTGACATCTGGAAAGAGGAAGGAGGACAAGGAGACCTGGTGGTGGAATGAAGAAGTACAGGAGAGTAGACAGAGAAAGAGGTTGGCGAAGAAGTGGGATTGTCAAAGAGATGAAAGTAGACGAGTATAAGGAGATGAGGAGCATGGCAAAGAGAGAGGTGGCGTAGGATAAGGCATATGAAGAGTTGTATGAAAGGCTGAACACCAAGGAGGGAGAAAAGGACCTGTACAGACTGGCTAGACAAAGGGACCGAGCTAGTAAAGATGTACAGCAGGTAAGGGTGATAAAGGATAATGAGGGAAACGTACTCACAAGCGAGGAGAATATGTTGAGCAGATGGAAAGAGTACTTTGAGGGGTTGATGAATGAAGAGAATGAGGGAGAGAAGGTTGGATGATGTGCGGATAGTGAATCATGAAGTGCAGTGGATTAGCAAGGAGGAAGTAAGGATAGCTATGAAGAGAATGAAGAACAGAAAGGCCGTGTCCGGATGACATTCCTGTGGAAGTATGGAGGTGTTTAGGTGAAATGGCAGTGGAGTTTTTAACTAGTTTGTTTAATGAAATCTTGGAAAGTGAGAGGATGCCTGAGGAATGGAGAAAAAGTGTTTTGGTACCGATTTTTAAGAATAAGGGTGATGTGCAGAGCTGCAGTAACTACAGAGGGATTAAACTGATCAGTCACAGCATGAAGTTATAGGAAAGAGTAGTGGAATCTAGGTTAAGAAGGGGGGTGATGATTAGTGATCAGCAGTATGGTTTCATGCCAGGAAAGAGCACTACAGATGTGATGTTTGCTCTGAGAGTGTTGATGGAGAAGTACAGAGAAGGTCAGAAGGAGTTGCATTGTGCCTCTATGGATTTAGAGAAAGCATATGACAGGGTGCATAGAGAGGAATTGTGGTATTGTATGAGGAAGTCGGGATTGTCAGAGAAGTATGTAAGAGTGGTACAGGATATGTACGAGGGTAGTGTGACAGCAGTGAGGTCTGCGGTGGGAGTGACGGATGCGTTTAAGGTGGAGGTGGGATTACATCAAGGATCAGCTCTGATCCCTTTTTTATTTGCAATGGTGATGGACAGGTTGACAGACAAGATCAGACAGGAGTCCCCGTGGACTTTGATGTTTGCAGATGACATTGTGATCTGTAGAGAGAGTAGGGAACAGGTGGAGGAGACCCTGGAGAGGTGGAGATATGCTCTAGAGAGAAGAGGAATAAAGGTCAGCAGGATTAAGACAGAATATGTGTATGTGAATGAGAGGGAGGATAAGAGGAATGGTGATGATGCCAGGGAGTAGAGGTGGCAAAGGTGGATGAGTTTAAGTACTTGGGATCAACAGTTCAGAGTAATGGTGAGTGTGGAAGAGAGGTGAAGAAGAGAGTACAGGCAGGATGGAGTGGGTGGAGAAGAATGTCAGGAGTGATTTGTGACAGACGAGTACCAGTAAGAGTGAAAGAAGGTCTACAAGAGGGTAGTGAGACCAGCTATGTTATATGGGTTGGAGACAGTGGCATTGACATAAAGGCAGGAGTTAGAGCTTGATGTGGCAGAGATGAAGATGTTAAGATTTGCACTGGGTGTGACGAGGATGGACAGGATTAGGAGTAAGTATATTAGAGGGTCAGCCCAGGTTGGAAGGTTTGGAGACAAAGCCAGAGAGGCAAGATTACATTGGTTTGGGCATGTGCTGAGGAGGGATGCAGAGTATATTGGGGATGAAGCTGCCACGTAACAGGAAAAGAGAGGCCTAAAATAAGGTGTATGGATGTGGTGAGAGAGGACATGCAGGTGTTTGGTGTGACAGAGCAAGATGCAGAGGACAGGAAGAAATGGAAACGGTTGATCTGCTGTGGCGACCCCTAACGGGAGCAGCCAAAAGAAGAAGTTATAGGTAATCCCATGTACTATAAGATTAATCATTCTCAATAATGCCTTTGTGGCTCATGTTTCAGTGTTCCTCCGCTACTTCAGTAGTGTAAATTGTGCACAATCCCCCATGCAACAGTCTTGCCACATTATTATGCCCTGCAGTATATAGGCCCTCTGCCATTAGTGCATCATTAACAAGATGTGTGACTGTTTCCAGTTCTGCTTTACAAAACTTGCATTTGTCTGTTTCTCTGACATGTTCAATGGACTTTGTAAACCACCATATACATAGTACACTGTCCTGGGCTGCTAATATTAACCTTTTTGTTTAAATTCACCTCTTCTTAACCATTCCTGGGTTAGCTTCTGATCAACATGAAGTTGTCGAGTTCTCTTTACTTGCAGCTATATTTGTCTTCCATATTTCTTGCCTTATCCGATCCTCTTCCTTGTATTTTGTTTTTTGGCATATTCAGTGGTTTCCTGATTTTTGCCTACTTCTGGTTTGGTTTCCATTTCCAGTTGACACTGATATACTTTTGTTAAACTAAACAGGAAAGTCATCTTAGACTTGTTCTCTTCATGTTTCAAAGCTTGTTTGGATCTGGTGAGGTCAGCAGATATCTGTGCAGTCCTGTGATTGCAGAGCAGCTGTACATGTAATCAATTTCGAGGAGCCCATACCTCCTTCAGAGCAAAGAATAAGTAATCTTGGTTTACATTGATTTTTGTATATCTTTTGATAAGCATGAAGCATTTTTCTTATTTTCCTGTCCAACTGATCCACTACCTTTTGAGACCAGTCAGTCACCACAAAACTGCAAGTTAGAACAAGAAGAGCAAATTAGTTTATAGCTTGGACTTTGTTCTTAGATGTTGTGGCTGTTTTTAGTATAAATTTTAGTCTTCTAAGATATTCCTTACTGGGTTTTGTTTGCATTTGTTAGCTTGTCTATTCTTCATCAGTTCCCAAATATTTGTTTATTTAACATTTGTTAACCAGGAAAGTCCGATTTTGAATGAGCCAACTTTCAATGGAGACCTGGGGAGAAACGCTCCAGATGCATGTCTTTGTAACATGAAAGGAAACCAGAGCACCTGGAGGAAACCCACATGAATGCAGGGGAGGACATGCAGACTTCACACAGAAAGCACCCAGCAGAGAATCAAACCAGAGAACCTCTTACTGTAAGGCGACAATGCTAACACTGCACCGTCCAAATATTTGTACACTCCCTCCTGCTCAAGTTCCTTTATATCACATTCCTGTCCCAGACTAATATTTCTTGGTGCTGCAGCTTTCCTGCTTTAAATGTTGCTTTTGCACATTTATCAAAATCAAATAATATTCTTTTATCATCTGAGAAAGTTTTGACCACTTCCAGTTGTGCATTCAGCTCCTGATCTAATGAACTATACAGTTTTAAGTCATCCACAAAAAAGAGGTGAGAAGTCTTTAACTTTGTTGTTGTCTAGGAGCCAAATTTTAACCATGGCCTAATATGTTAAGTAGACAGCTTAATAAGTTAAGGGCAAAACAAAAGAGCAGCGGTGACGGTCACCCTGGAATATCCCCCTTTGAATTCTTATCCCTGGGATAATAATTTTTCCTTCAGCATGACTTAGCTATGAAGTGGTTTGCCATGGTTTCATGGTCATTGTAATATAATTAATGAATGTAGGGGTGTATCTTATACATATGTAAGCATGCCTTTATCAATGAATGTGGGATGCTGTCAAATACTTTTTTGTAGTCTGTCCATGCCATACTTAGGATTTTCCCCTTTTTCAATTCTCCATTATGACTACATTTAACAAAAAATGATCTTTTGTTCCATATGACTTTCTTTTGTTAACCTTTTGTTCTATTCTCATGATTGAATTTTCTTCTATGTGATAAACTCTTGTCAGCATCAATTCTAGTATATAGCTTATACATTGTCAGAAGGTAAGTTATTGGTATGTAGCTTTCAGGATAGCTTATGGGCTCACTCTTAAGGAGCATAATTTTTCATGTTAACCAAATTGGTGTCTGTTCGTTGTGTGCATACAAGTAGATGTTCTTCATGTTTCACTGTTGCAATCCTCACATTTGGGTTATCTGCCTACAGGTAGCCCTCAGCCAGCCTGAATACCAGAGTCTTCGAATTTCTGCATCGGATGCTGTCACTTCTTCCATGGCATCAGGTCGTCAGGGGTATAAAACATGCAGCCGACACCATTACATCAGTCTTTCTTGCCGTGCAGTGCCAGAAGCAGTCTGCAAGTGCTGGTCGTCCGACTCCTGAAATTTTTGTTTTCGAGTTTCAGGCCCGAAATCTTCACAAAGATAAGTACCACGTTGGGGATCCTTTTTTCTTGTTCTAACCGATGTCAGAAGAAATTAACAATTGTCTTGCCTGTGGAAAGCAAATACCTCATAGAGATTTTCATTCTTACTGCGTCACCTGTTTAGGCCCAAACCACGACATACCTTGCTGTCAGTTTTGTGCCTTGTTCAACGCCCAAACTATTCATTGTCTGGCTATTTTTATAGCTAAATACTTCCATTCTTGATCTCTGTACTCTGAAATGGCTTCTTTAAGCCATCCGACTACCGATCTCCCGAAAAAACATAAGGATAAAGACAGAGACAGACCGCATAGGTCCAAAACTGCCGATGATGCTTCTGTTAAGCTAGTCGCCAGTCTCCCGGTACTCAGTGAGGCGCTTTCGCAGCCCCTGATGCCCACTACTGCAGATTCGCAAGCCAATACTGAGACCCATTCGGAGTCTGGTATGCCACGAGATGCTTCTTCGACTATGGAACCTGCAGATGTCTCTACCTTGAATGGGTCCGGAGCCGCTGTGCAGGCACCGGCTTCTGAGGGTGTATTCACGCCTACCAACTTTCATATTAAACTGACAACTTTGTTTCAAGCTAGAAATACTGAATTCCTCAGGCCTAAAGCTCACACTATACCTAGAAAACCGACAACCAAACTGCATACTCAGGCCCATATGCCTCATAAACAAATGATTAGAATGGCTGAAGACCTTATTACCTTAATTAGGGGAAGCCAGCCTTCCCCCTCTAAGAGACCTAGAACTGTTTTTCTTTCTGATTCTTCTGATCAGGAATCCGATATCTCTGCTCCTTTTGACTACCAGGATTTATCCTTATCTACTTATGAGGATTCTGATGCAGAGGATTCCATTCCCTCTGCTTCCCCTCCAGAAGATTTTTCTTTTGGCGAAACCTTGCATACACTTAGGGAGCATTTCCGCTGGGAAAGCCAGGACTTTTCTGAGTCCAAAAAAGAGACTTAGGGAATTTTTACTCCTGCCTCAACACAGGACTCTAGCTATCCCTCCTGTTCTGCAGATTGTAGACGTTTTCTTGGAATCCAGCCGTACCACAGACACTTTGCCTCCAGCTCCCAGGAAACCTGACAGGTACTACAGAGTGCCTGACCCTCACAAATTCCTCTTCAAGAATCCTACTGCGGATCCAGAGACCATTTCCCAAGGGCCAAAAGGCATTAAGGCTACTACTGCCAAAAATCCTACCCCTTCTGATAGGGACTCTAGAGCTTCAGACAGATGGGGTAAGAAGGTGTACACTTATGCTTCTTTGGCCATTAGGGCTTTAAATTGCCAGTTTCATATGATAAAGTATTAGCATATTATGGGACTACTTAAACAGAAAATTATGTTGATTCCTGACTGTGCTGAACACAAAGTTTTGCAAGAGTTAATGCATTCTGCTCAACAAGTTGGTAAACATACTTTGCAATGTGGTTGCGATGCTTTAGAAGCATCTTACAGGGCTGCTGTCACTGGGTCTGTACTTAGAAGGCATGCAAAATTTGCCAGATCATGTCAAAGCTAAATTACTGGATGCACCCTTAAACCAAGACCTCCTTTTTGATAAAGCAGAAGTCGTCCTCAAAAGGATGGAGGAAAAGGCTAAATCTATGCAAACTGTTAAAGATTTCTTACAAGTACAGCCTCCTAGATTCAGTAGGCATTGGCCTTCAAAGAGCTGGTCTTTTCCAGTCTCTTCCAGGCCTTCTCAGTCCAAACCAAGGAGCAGCAGACCACCAAGGCTTTCAGTCTCAGGCTATACACAGATCTAAGCAGTGGGGGGCTCCCACTTCCAAAGCAGAGAGAGTAGTAAGCCACCCCCTATGGAAAAATGGTGCAATGACTTATCCTTAACTCTTCCAAGCCCTGTTCAACTACTTGTTCCCTTAGGAGGAAAGCTAGCCTGAATGCAAAAAACTGGGAACTCATTACCCAGGACAAATGGGTCTTAAACATAGTTTCCCTAGGATACAGATTCCACTTCCACTTCTACTCACTACCAACCCCAAGTGGATGGCCAGACCTCTCCCCAAATCAGTGGGTGGAGGCCCAAAAACAAGTGCTCTCTCTCCTCAGTATCAGGGCTATTCAACCTGTCCCAGCAGAACAAAGTGGACAAGGTTTTTATTCAAGACTGTTCCTAGTTCCCAGAAAAGAAAACTCCTGACATTCTATCCTGGACCTGTTTATTCTCAGCACCTTTCTGGTGATTCCAAAATTCAAAATGCTAACTCCACAACAGCTTTTTCCTATGTTAGCCAAGGATGGCTGGCTGGCAACCCCAGATTTGAAAGCCGCTTACCTGCACATCCCAATAAGGGAATCCTGCAGACAAATACCTACGTTTCAGGGCGGGCTCCATGCACTATCAGTTCTCTGCACTTCCCTTTGGCTTATCTACTGTGCCCAGGGTATTTGCAAAGTGGCTAGCTCCAGCCATTGCATTTTGCAGGCAGAGGAATATTCAGATTTACCCATACTTGGACGATTGCCTGATTCAGGTAGAAAATCAGGACTTGCTATTACAACACTTGGCATTTGTAAAGAGACTTCTAACCTCACTGGGGTACACCGTCAACAAGAAGAAATCACACCTAGTACTCTGCCAGCAGATTGTATTCTTGGGAGCAAGCTTGAACACAACTTCCCAGATGGCATTCCTCACTCTGGAGAAACAAGTTTATTTGACAACCTACTTCAACCTACTGGCCACAAAAACCCAGCTATCTGCAAGAAAAATCCTGAAATCCCTGGGGTTCATGGCCTCTTGCATTCTGTTAATTCCATATGCAAGACTGCATATGAGGAAACTTCAAGTGGTATCTAAAAAGTCTATGGTGTCAGCATTCTCAGGACCTGGAAACAATGATTCCTATCATTTCTTTTCTAAGGGCAGAGTTCCTTTGGTGGGCAGAGGCCTGCTACCACAACAAGCGACTCCCTTTCACTCTACCCCCTGCCCACCCAAACCCTAACAGACGCATCAGACTATGCATGGGGTGCTTACATGGCAGGGCAGTGCATTCAGAGCAAATGGAACCCAAAACAGATGCACCTGCATATCATTTAAAAAGAATTGTTAGCTGGTATTTTCCACAGGCCCGGGGGCTTTGAAGGATTTCGCCTCGGTTTTGAGGCGTGTGAAATTTGCTTTAGAGAAGTTTTTCACTGTGGTTTTCTGGGCAGGGGGTGGGGTCGGGATGTGAATATCCAGTGAGATTAGTTTATGGTCTGATCTTACAAGTGAGGGATACACTTCTGGTCTGGAGCATAGTGTTCCCATGTTGGTGATGATCAGGTCCAGTATGTTTTCCCCTCTTGTGGGAGTGGTAACAAGTTGTTCCATAGCATTCGAGTTTATAAATTCTAGGAACCTTTGGGCTAGGGTGTTGGAGCTAGAGTAATGCTCCCAGTCTATGTTTGGGTAGTTGAAGTCGCCCAATATAATGGTGTTTGGAGAGACCTTCATATTTTCCAGTATTCTCAGGAAGGCCAAGTGGGGTTCCTGTGTTTGGGAGGGTTGTCTGTAGCAGGCTATAAACTGGAAGGCAGTTTTACCCACAGTTAGTTGCACATGGATAGTCTCTGATGCTTCTGCTGTGCCACCAACCTGGAGGTGTGGGTATCTTTGACTAATATTGATACTCCCTCCTTTTGTGGTTCGTCCAAGTTTTGGGGCCAAAAGCATGGTATGAGGTATAACCTGGTAGTGCTGGGGTGCTCGGAGCCTTGAACCAGGTTTCTGTTACTGCACAGATATCGATGTTCTCCATGCTAAGGAGAGTTGCGTGCATCTTGAGGTTTAGCCTTCTGGCATTGAGTAGCATTACTCTTAGTTTCTTATCCCTTGTGATACCTACGGAGGTGGGTTTGTCTTTTGAGCCTTGCCTAAAAAGGCACTATGGGGGTAGCAAGAGCCTTTGCCAATATCAAAGACATACACACACACACATATATATATATATATATATATATATATATATATATATATATATATACATATGCATATATATACATATATATGTATATATGTGTGTGTGTGTATGTATATATATGTATGTATGTATCTATGTATATATATGCATATATATGCATACATATGCATATATATGCATACATATCTATATATATGCATACATATGTATATATATACATATGCATATATATATATATATATATATGCATATATATATATATATATATATATATACATATATATATATATATATATATATATATATATATATGCATATATATATATATATATATATATATGCATTTATATACATATATATATATATATATATATATATGCATATATATATATATATATATATATATATATGCATATATATATATATATATATATATATATATATATATATGCATATATATATATATATATATATATATATATATATATATATATGCATATATATTCATGCATATATATATATATATATATATATATATATATATATATATATATATATATATATATATATATGCATATATATTTATATATATATATATATATATATATATGCATATATATATATATATATATGCATATATATTTATATATATATATATATATATATATGCATATATATATATATATATATATATATATATATATATATATATATTATATATATATATATATATATATGCATATATATTTATATATATATATATATGCATATACATATATATATGTGTGTGTGTGTATATATATATATATATATATATATATATATATATATATATGTAATTATTTTTTTTTTTTTTGTATGTATAAAAGCCATCTGGTGGACAAAAGAAAAAATACATCCGTTTTATCAAAATATATAACATTGTGAAACTATAAATTGACATAAAACCAAGCAAAACAGAGTTCAAATAAAGTACCATCATTTAGTAATGGAATGATATCCAAAATGTCAAATAAAAACATGAACGACAGGAATTGCATTGACAGTAAATAAATTCATTTAAACCTGGAGCAAATAATGCACCCAGATTAACAATCCAAGCCTGCTTTTTCTGTCAAGAATTTTAGAACACGTAGAAGACAATGCTGTAGGTGGATTGGACACTCTAACTTGGCCCTAGGTGTGAGTGTGCATATGTGTGTGCCTTCTGTGGAAGGTTGGGCGCCAGGCTGGCAACTCGACGCTGTAAAATTTCACTGCCAATCATGAGCAGACAGGTGATCCGCTGTGGCGACCCCTAACCGGGAAAAGCCAAAGGAAGAAGAAGACTGTCAATTCCCATGCAAAAAAAATTGGCTCCATTGTGTTTGTGTGCATTTATAGAAGGAATGTCAATCCCTACCACACCTGATGTTGCTCAAATGCAGGAAGGTACAGTGTATGCATGGGCATCTTGTGTGGCCCAGATAGAGCCACAGTAACATATGGCCATGTGTACTACCCATTCAGTAGAGCATGTAATCATAAACTGAATTTCATATGTAAAGCTCATATTGATTGATGTAAAATGCTTTGACCTATGTGTGTGTGTGCAGAAATTCCGGCATGGAAAAGAGCCTCTAGGACCAAGACCATGAGTTCCCATAGTTTGCGACATATTTTTAACATGTTTAAAAGATTAAAAAATATTTAACAAATTCTGACTGCTTTTATGAGAAAGATGACATACATCTCCTAATATTGTGGAAACAACATTTACATTGATGGTTTACAATGGTTTTAATTTTAAAAGTATTTGTTCCATTTGTTAATATGCATCCAGGGACCTTGTTGTCCTCATTGTTGGTGTCTGTAGCTTTGTGTTGGAAGGTCAGCTCTCATACTAATATTAAAGTGAGAGATGGCAGTGGCAACTAAATGTTATCTGCAACTGCGTACAGAAAATGTGTGATGAATCCTGGGCTTCCTTTTTTAAAACATTCTCCGCACTGCAAATGCACTTAACCCATAGAAACTATGAGTATAGAGTATTTTTGTAATGTGACATGGATGACAGCCATTAGCCAAGAAAGGTATTGCAAATAAATGGTTTCAAATACGTGGTTGTTTGGATGGATTCATTCAACATTTTTGTGACAGCAGCAATTAAAAAGTTCATAGTAAAAATGCTAAGAAAATGTGAACTGTAATACAGAATCATTGCTGTGAATGTGTGCTACAAATTAATTGAGACTGCAGACTGACCCCTGCCACAAAAGTCAGCAGTCATTAAGGTAACTTCCACATCTCCATAACTGGCAAGTAAATCTTAACAGAGTTGTCTTAGAAAAACACTGCCTCAAAATAAACCATGTAAAGGTAAGTGCAAGTCAGAGCAATAGCTGCACACATTATTTTACCATTTAATTGATGGTAACAGTTGTCTTTAAAATAGAAAAAAAAGAAGTTATGTCTTACCATAGTGTTCCATCTGTGTTGTAGATCTTTGTTCATTCATTACCATTAGTACCTCGGTTCCGTCCTTGGAACCGATACGGCCGTTTCCAAGCTTGCGTGAGCCAAAAACTCTCAGATAAATAATGCCCCTCTCCTAGTTACTCCAGATCGAGTTTGCCCGCTCTTAGATAATAGATGTAGTAATAGAAAAAAATAGTAGGAGGCTCTGTCTAAGCAAATACCCTAACCAGGAGTTCCTAAAGTCCACCAGGAGTCCAGGCAGGGGGAAGGAGGGCGGGAAGTAATGAATGAACAAAGATCTTACAACACAGATAGAATGTTATGGTAAGACATAACTTCTTTATCTGATGTTGTAAATCTTTGTTTATTCATTACCATTAGGACCGAGTCCCCAGCTACTTGAGTCCTGGGTGGCCCTAAGGAAGGATATTCCTGAGCACCATAGAACCAAAAGATGCTTGTCCTCTGGAGACCAAATCCAATTTGTAATGAGATATAAAGGTATGAGGTCTTGCCCAAGTGGCTGCTGTGCAGATATCATCCACAGAGACTCTGGAATGAAATGCTATAGAAGTAGCCATAGATCTGGTAGAATGAGCCTTTATTCTGGAAGGTAAAGCTAGCTTATTCTATTGTCAGAGAAAGGTAATGACGTTTCTAAGCCAAGAGGATAAAGTCACTTTGGAAACAGGTTTACCCAATCTGGGTCCTGCAAAGGCCACAAAAAACTGTTTTCCTGAAAGATTTAGTCCTGTCCCAATAACAATGAAGCTGCCGATGCACATCAAGGGTATGCAAAAAGTACTCCCCTGTTAGAATGCTGAGGGAAGAAAACCAGCTGGTCAATAGATTGGTTAATGGAAAAAAATGGAAATGACCTTGGGTAAGAAAGAAGGGTCAGTACAAAGAGACACCCTATCCATGCAGAAGATCAAGTAAGGATTCTTGACACCCAAAGCCTGCAGCTCAGATACTCTTCCCACTGAGGTAAGTGCTACTAGAAGTATGGTTTTCCATGACAAAAATTGCAAATCACATGAATCAAAAGGCTCAAAAGGAGAACCTGTGAGAGACTGAAGTACCAAAGTCAAGTCCCAGGGTTCTAAGGGAGACTTGACCAGAGGTTTAACATGTAATACTCCTTTCAAAAAGGTCTTGCATAGGCGGTGTGACATAATTGAAGAATTTTCAAGATCATTATGAAAATTGGCGATAGCTGCTTAAATATACAGTGATCGTCGAAGCTGAGACTTCTGCATGCAAAACAGTAGTCCGGTATTGTAGGATCTTTTGAACAGGCATAGAGAAAGGGTCTTAGTTCTGATCTTTGGCCCATATAGAGAGCCTAGTCCATTTACTAGAATAAACTTTCATAGTGGAATGTTTGTGTGAAGCCAGAAGAATTTCACGAACAGGAGATGGGACGTCAGGCAGCCTGGCAATCATTGGAAGTGAAGGAACTAAACTGTGAGCTTAAGACTGTGCAGGTTCGGATGAATCATTCCCCGAGGGTGAGATAACAGGTCTTGGGAATGATCCAGGATCCACAGACTGTGAATCAGATGAGGCCATAGGGAAGACCCGGTGGCCAGTCGTGCATTAGAGCATCCCTTGGTAGATCCCCCTGGGGGGGGGGGGGTCAGGGCAAAATAGCTTCTGCATTTGTAGTTTGGGGGGGAGCAAACAGATTGCAGCAAGGCTTGCCCCAGCATTGGAAGATCCGATCTACTGTTACAGGGTTGAGGGACCACTCGTGAGGCATCAGGATGTACCGCAATAAGGTTGGAACTCCCGGGAATGTGTGTTGCCATAAGGAAGCGATTGGAAGCTATCGCCCAGTGCCAAATCCTCATGACTTCCCGACACAGGGGGGTAAGACCTGGTTCCGCTTTGCTTGTTGATATACCAGATGACTGACATGTTGTCTGACTGAATTGCAATGGTCCCAGAGGGTAGGGATGCATGGAATGCTTGCAGTGCTAGGAGAACTGCCCTCAGTTCCAGGACATTTTTGTGCAAATTGGCCTCCATGGGGGACCAGGTGCCTTGGACAGTCTTTCCCTGGAAATGCCCCCCCCCCCAACAGGGAAGCATCTGTGGGTCACCTTGGCCGTGGGCTGGGGAAGACAGAACGGTCGACACCAGAGATTCATTTGTGGGTTCATCCACCATAACATTTCTTCCTTGCAACGGCTTGAAAGACATAACGTGGTCGAGTGGGTAAGTTAGCAATGACCATTGTGTGGAAAGGAGACATTGTAGGATTCTCATGTGTAGTCTCGCCAGTAGTACCAACGTAATGTCAGCCGCCATGGAGCCTAAGAGTTGCAGTACAAGACATGCTAGTACATAGGTCTGAGAAGAAGGTCTTGGATTTGGTGTGTTATGTTCGAAAACCTGTGAAGGGAGAGAAGCTTGACAGGATGTTGTGTCGAAGACCACTCCAATGAATTCCAGTGTCTTCGTTGGAGACATTGATATTTGTCCTTGTTGATTGTAATCCCCAAGCGGAGAGCGAGACCTTGAGTGTAAGAAGATTCCTGGTCGGAGCAGTAAGGAGCCAATCGTCTAGATAGGGAAACACCTGAAATCCGTGTAGTCGAAGATGTGCTGCCACAACTGCCATACATTTGGTGAACACTCGAGGGGCTGTCGAGAGACTGAGTGGCAGTGCCCTGAACTGGTAGTGATTGGCTCCTAGCCGGGAGCAGAGAAACCTCCGGGAGCTGTGATCCATCTTTGTATTAGTACGCGTCCTGGAAGGTCTATAGAGCACATCCAGTTATCCCTTCCTAGGAAGGGAAGAATGGACTGTATTATGTCTATCCAGAAATTATGAAGTTTGATAATTTGTTCAATAGGCTGAGATCCAGGATTGGTTTCCAGTTCCCTGTCTTTTTTGGCGCTAAAAAGAACCTAGAGTAAAACCCAGATGCTGTCTGGTCTGATGGTACTGGTTGGATGACTCTCTTCCTTAGCAGCTTTTCTATTTCTAAGGCTGCTAATTCCCTCTGATTGGGTGGTACATCGGGGATGGGAGTTAAATCGAATCATATTTGGTAGCCTCTGTTTATTATTCTCTGCACCCAAACATCGGTAGTAATAAGATGCCAGGCTGGTAGATGCAGAGAATAACGTCCCCCGACTGCTTCCAGAGGAAAGCAATTGGGCCGCTGCTCAGGAGCGCTCGTAGGGTCTACCAGAGAAAGAATCTCTAGCACCCTGGTTACGCGGATCCCCTCTACCCTGAAAGGGACATCTTCCATATGAGTTGTCCCGTCTGTCCCGGGGGGGGGGGGGGTGTTCACCACGAGTGTCACAAAAAGGTGGTCCTGATTTCTTGAACCACATTTTACCTCCCTTCTGGTTCCTGGAGTAGGACCTCTGGGGGTTGGAAAGGCATATGCCCACAGCAGGCAAGGTCTTTCAGTCTTTCTCACTACATGTAAGTGTGTCTCGTACTTTGGGTCCAAAATGTGTAGTTTCGTCCACAGGTGCATTGACAAAGGAAGATTTAAAGGGGTCTGCGAAGTCACACAACCGCATCCAAGCATTACGTCTCATGACGTCTGATGCGGCAGCTCCAGCTGCCCCCTCTTTGGAGTGAGATATCAAACGCATCGAGGAGGTCAAGATGGAATCAAGGGTAGCTAGCTACGAGGTGACAGTATCACGCACCTCATTAGGCAGTATCCCACCAAAGAGGGAGACATTTCGGAAATTAGGTCTCTTTGGAGGTGAGTAGTGTGTGCCTGATAGAACAGCGACCAAATAGCGAATGTTGCTGAAGCATAGATCCATTTCCCTAGTCTGTCCATGGTCTGGAACTCTCTGACGTATGGACGGTGGAACTATCTTCTGCCAGTTCCCTCTTGGTGGCTGCCACCACGACCATAGAATCAACTGTCAACTGCTAGGACCAGTGGGGCTGGTCTTCAGGTGTAGATAAAATTTTGTCTGGCCTCTGAGGGACAGCTTCTACATTGTCCGGAGCCTTCCAGGCACACTGCACAATGATTTTAACAAGGTCATCTGCCGGTGGAGTCACCCAGGAAGTAGATGGCTGGGCACGGAAGGCCTGCAAGAACACCAATTCCTCAGAAGAAGGGTTATAGGACTTCCATTCTCCCGCTGCTTGAGGATTTTGAGAATGTCTCTGAATGAGATGTCATCTGGGGAAGACCATGGACCCTTCCCCCTCATCACAATCAGTGTCTTCGGTGATAGATTCCTCCAGTGAATCAAGGTGCATCCTCTTGCACCGTTTCTACTGGGGTGGCTCCCCAGCGGGATCTTCTGAGGAGGACTCCAGAGAAAGGGGTTCCCTTCAAAGAGGGTTCTTGTGACTCCTGTGCCCGGGGTCCTGAAATAGAGGGTTGGGAGAGGTGTATGCTAGGGGAGGGTTCTGATACTGATGTCATTGGTGCTGACTCCGAGTCCACTACCTGTACAGCAGGCCCACCTGAGGGGGGATGGGAGTCCGGAACCGGGCGGGACAACCTCGTAACCAGGGTCACACCTCGCAGTGAGGAGCCCACCTCCAGGTGAGGAGCTCTGAGAGAACTGGAAGCCTTCGGAGCCATGTACATGGATGGCGCCAGCGAGAAAATAGGCACCAGGCTAGGTACCAAGATATGGATGGTCCAAGCACTACTTCGGGAGAGCATCAGTTCCACCAGAGCCAATGCAGCAAGGGTGGATGGTGCCAAAAGGGAAAACACTGCTGTCGGAACCGAGACAGTATGCACCTGAGTGGAAGTATCTTGTCCTTGGCAGGTATTCGAGTTTTGGAGCCGATGGAGCCAAAGAAACTGTCCGCACCGTGGCTGGGGATGGTGCTGAAGCAGGTACAGTCATCAGAACCAATGTCTGATCCAAGGACGGCACCAAAGTCAGTGGTGCCGAGGTCGGAACCGAAATAGGGGTGAGTATTATGGATGGCACGGAGGGAGAAGACACAGAGCCTGGTGCCAATGAGGTCTGCGCCGAGGGCACCGGCGAAGAATGGAGCGACTCTTTTCTATAACTGATGGAGATGTAGGAACCGAGTGACTCAGTTTGTCCTTATGTTTTTTTTTCTTTTTTTTGGTTTTTGGAGGGGGGTGAGCCTCTGAAAAAGGTGTCTTTTTAAGATAAGTTTATTTTTTACATTCTGCTAGTGTACAATTACTAAAAACTAGCACAAATGTCACATTCGGCTTTAATATGATCCACGCCCAGACAAGTAGACACAACGAACATGTGTATCTGAGTTAGGCATCTTATGTCCACACTTGTCACACTGTTTAAATCCCAACTTAGCTTTGTCTAACATAGTAAGGCAACAAGGCTGTCCTATAGAAAAAATAAGGGAGAAAATACCAATGATGTTATTTTAAAAAAAAAATACCACTATTAAAAAGGAAAGGCCTGTCAAAAGACAGGAGAAAGGGACAGTACCAATAAAGGTAAAAATTTAAATTACCAAGGAAAAGGGTAGGAAGGCTGACTTGACTAAAAATTAAATAATTTTGAAGAGAAACTGTCTTAAAATTAACAATTTTCTACTCAGCTTTGAGAGAGATGGCCAAGCATGTCTGACTAAGAATGCGGCAAATGAGATCTGAAGTAACTAGGAGAGGGGCATTATGGGTAGGTCTTAGCTGAGAGTTTTTGGCTGGCGCGAGCTTGGAAATGGCCGTATCAGTTCTGAGGACTGAACCGGGGTCCTAATGGTAATGAATAAATGAGGATTTACAACATCAGTTCAACAATTCAACATCAGTTCAATTAAAGACCCAATGAAGTCATTATCTTCTGTAAAATATAGACCAGATGTTTCATGAAAAAATTGAACTGCCCTTATTCCCGTAACATAGCGAAAACGAGTATATAAAACTATACGTACAAAATGCATAAATATTATGTATGCAAGTCCGCTATTCTGTTACAACTATAAAACGTGAATGGGATCTTTATAATGCAAAGCAACTAGGCTAAGGAAAGATTTCAAACCCCTTCCAGACACAATACGTCTCCCAGGGTGAGGAGACGTTTATGAATCTTAGTAAGTAAATATAGGTATTGTGTTTTTGGAAGATTAACAGTTAACTGTTCTTTCAAATCAGCGGTAAAGGTACATCTTTCCACAGATGATTCCAAATTGACACACATCTTGTGTCTACAATAATTAGTAGGATCAATCCATTTTTTTCTCATCTTCAGTTACATATTTTCCTGTTATGCATTTGTTTCATAGTTTCACAGATAAGTACTAGGCTAACTGCCCTTGAGGGCCATATTAAGCCTAGTCAATTTCCCTTTGAAAGGCGAGAATCAAGCCCAGCACCTTGTGTCTGTGAGGTAAACACCTTAACCATTATGCCAACCAAGTAATGATTCCATATGTTCCATCAATATCATATTGCTCCATGACACTGATATATATGTGTGTGTGTGTGTGTGTGTGTGTGTGTGTGTGTGTATATGTGTGTGTGTGTATATATATATATATATATATATATATATATACATACACACACGTCTGTGTATAATATACATGTGTACATATACAGGCGTGTGTGTGTGTGTGTGTGTATATATATATATATATATATATATATATATATATATATATATATATGTATATATATCTATTTATGTATATATATCTATTTATGTATATATATCTATTTATGTATATATATCTATTTATGTACATATATCTATTTATGTACATGTGTATATATATATGTATATATATGTATCTCACACACATACATATCTATATATACATACATATGCATATATATATTTATGTATCTCACACACATACATATCTATATATATACATACATATGCGTATATATATTTATTTTATACTTTAACACCTTTATTGAATTATCACTTAAGACATAGGCAAACGTACATTTATATCAAAGAAAACCAACCGTATTAACATGCACCTGGTTAGAAACCTATCACACACAAGAATACATGTGATGTATAATTATCAGCAATCCAACATTACATAAATTGATCAGTTCTTGCCTTCCCTTATACCCCACTCCCCTCCAAAACTCTGTTCTGCATGTATTGTTTCTGCAGTTTCCATTTTTTCTATGTAATTTGCTCCTATCCTTTCCTAAAGATCCCACTGTATGTTCTTTTATCTCTGTTACAATATTCAGTTCAAATAATTTGGTTTAGATTTTGATTTCCGGCAGCCACTAGAATTAAACTTAAGGCCATAGTATGCCTATGCAGTTCAGGTCCTATATTCAAGCTCCAAAAAAAATATTTACTTAGTTAAACCCATTTGATCATCCAATACTTCTGAGTACTGTGTAGGGATTCTTTAAAGTCTGCCAACATATTGCACTCAGAAAATATATGATCCAAGTTGCCTCTTTATTCCCCATCACACCTCCAGCATTTGCCACCTACCGGAGGAAAAATTGGAGTCTGCTTGGGATATCAAACTGCCTATGCAAACAATTTCAAACAAAAAGCCCAAGTCTTCTAGACTTTGTTGCATATTTGGGAGCCGTATCTATGTACTGCCATTGTTTCCTTGTGAATTGCTTACCCAATCTCTCTTCACAGTCTTTTCTAACCTCCTTTGATTGATTCCTATACTTGTCCATTATTTGATATACCCTAATTATCCCTTTTTTAACAGCAGCTTTTGTTCTAGATTCTGCTAAACAGTCTAACAGAACAGGTCTTTCACTTAGGATTCCCCTGTTCCTTCACTCTAATATCAATCCCTGATAGGGATGGCAGTCTCTAGCCTGCACTCCACATTTTTTAGGGCCTCTTCCTTTTCACTACTTTTCTCTGTCTTATTATTTGCTCCACATACCTTGGTTCATTTGCCAGTTTTTTATAGTAAATTCCAGCCACCCTCTTGCCTATTCTCTGCACCCCTAATTGCAGCCATCGATATTGGTCAAATCTCTTTTCTTATTTCTTGTGTTAGCTTATTATTTAGAATATTTTCTGCTACGTTATGAATATAATAATCTGTATGGCTGTTATTCTTAAGGATCTACATCTGAATCACACTCTTTCCATATTTCTTGAATACCCTCCACTTCATCATCATCCTTTTCCACTTTGAATTATATTTTTCTCCTTGTGTTATGTATATGAGCCTTAACTGTGCATCTGTAAAATATCCCTTCATATCAGAGAATCCTCAACCACCGTCTTCTATTGGAAAGATCAACATATCCCATGTGACACATCTTCCCTCCCCCTCCCAGATAAAATCCTTCAACTTTTTAATTACTATCCACAACATCTCCTCTGGTTGATAAAAATATGTCTGACCTGTATATAAAAATAAAGGGATTAAAAACATTTTTACTGCTTCCGTCTTGCTATTCATATACAAGAGCTTCCATTTTCTAAGTGTTAGTATTATTTTTTGTTTAGTCTCTTTCCACAGATCCTTCGCTGCCCTAACAGAGTCCTTTTTAATCCACACTCCTAAATATTTTTATCATGTCCCCATAAATATGGATATTGCTGAATCATTTCATGTGTGGCTAAACAGTTTGCAGCTATAGCCTTTGTTTTATCTTCATTAAGTTTATATCCTGAAAAGACTTTGAAACTGTCACAAAATGTTCCACAACACAGAGATGTCCTTTTCTGGATTTATCAGGTACAAAATAATATGGTCTGCAATAGTCAACTTTTCTTGACTACCACACCAGGTATATCCTTGAATTTGAGTCCCTTGTTTACTTTTGCCAGTGGTTCTATATATAACACAAATGGCAAAGGGGAAAGAGGATACCCCTGCCTGGTTCCTCTTTTCAGACACAACTTGTGAGAGAGGAACCCTCCTACTTTAATTTTTGTCTCCTATCCTGCACACCTACTCCTAATTCATCTTATTTTTATATCAGGGAATGCAAATGCTTCCATTACCCTACTCAAAATTGCAGCTTACTCTGTGTAATGCTTTCTCTTCAGCATGACTCACCACCAACAGTGGTATTTTCTTACATTCTGCTTCCCTTTGGATCTTCATTGTTCTGTTAATGTTGTTAAATGTTTGTCTCCCTTCCAGAAAACCACATTGATCCATATCTCTTAATTTACAAACCAAAGAGTAAAAAGGTCACATAGACTAACCAGTTAAACTACAAACCAAAAATTAAAAAGGTCACACAGATAAACCAGGTAGTAAAAACTCCAAGAAAAACCTAGCCAAGAGAGAGTATTTACTGTATAAAACCTTAAACCTCCTGTAACAGAGTCGTATGGGGTATATACAAGTGATCCCTTAAGGACATCGTGTTTTGGCAATATGGCTTCTAAGTATCCATGACTTTTTCCTTTTTTAAGTCTTTATGAATTCCCTCATGCCAGTAAAGTCAAACGGCATTACCTGTAGACATGCAGTTTCATCCTTTTATGAGCTTGTCATACGAGCATACATGGACTGTTATGCCAAACTTCAGAAACACAGGGACTTTAAAACCAGCTGATGTCCATAACCATTAAGGTGTCTGCAAAATATCTAAACTAACATCCATTCTAGAGAGAAAAAAGGACATGCAGACAAACCAATTAGTAAAACCTACAAGAAAAACCTAGCCAAGCTAGTTTTCACTGTGTGATTCCTTAAAACTCCTGTGATAGAGGCCTGTGGGATATATGCAAATGACTTCATAAAGACATCGTGTCTTGGCTATATGGCTTCTGAATGTCCGTGACTTTTTGCTTTTTTCCTTTGTCTTTATGGATTCATTCAGGCCAAAAAAGCCAAACCCACTAACTGTGGACATTCATGTTAATGTCCTTAAGGGATAATGTAGATGTAGCCACTATGATATGAAGTTGTTATTCCCACCTATTATATATGACAGCTTTTTTAAATGTCTATTTACAGCATCCACTAATGTTTGGCAGGTTGTTTCTTGTCACATTTACTTGACCTTTTTATTTATTCATGAATACCTTCAAATAAAAAAAAGAAATCAAACACACACCCATAACCTATTAACTTAAAACAAACACATAAAATGATGTACATCATCAAAACATCATTTTTCTCTCTTGATTCAATACCACACTCCTGCCTTCTTCGGCACTCATGCCCAACTGTCACAGATCGCCTCTCTCACAATCCATCCACCTCTTTGCTGGATGCCTTCATTTCCTCTTAACTTCTTCCTGTCTGTCCCAAGTCATCTTCACCAGATTTTCTTCTGCATTTCTGCTCATGTGCCCGAATCACCGTAATCTGTTCTCTCTGAGCTTTTCTGCAGTTAGAGCTACTTTGGCTTCTGTTCTATCATCCATCTCTGCACTTAATTTCCATCACTTTGGTTTCTGTATCATACTGTAGTACTGGACACACCTCTGTTTTGTACACCTTACTTTTCAGCTTCTTTGGCAATCTTCGGTCATACACTACACCTGACATACTATGCAAGTTGGCTGCAGCCCCTCTGATTCTAGCTTTGACCTCTTCATTCAGACTTACCTTCTCCTTAACCACTTTTCCCAGGTACATGAAGCTGTTAATCTGTTCCACTATCTTCCCTTCTATCTCAATTCTCAGCTTCTTCTGATTTCCCCAGTTTGCTGCCATTACCACTGTGTTATCTGTACTTGGTTTCATCCCATGTGCCTTCAGTTTTGCATTCCATTCTGCTATTCTTTGATGATGATCTAGCTCTGAGTCTGCTAGTAATTCCACATCATATGCATACAGCAACTTCGTTGTTCTGTCCCCTCCAACCTGTTTGGTAATATAATTCATTCACCAGAATGGACAGCCGTGGGCTCAGAGCTGAACCCTAATGCACACCCACTCAAAATGGGAACCCCTGTGTGTGAGACTGAACACTGTTCGTACTTGAGTTATTGGATCTTTGTACATAGCCTGCTATAATTCTGCCAATATTTCTGGGACTTTGAACCACTGCAGGAATGTTCAGGCATTCTTGGGACCTTGACATATGCCTTCTTTAAGTCTAGGAATGCCCAATTGGACTCTTTCCTCATCCCTAGCTTCTTCTCAGTTATGTGCCGCAGTGCAAACATTGGGTCTATTGTGCTGCATCCTCTGAATTGCTCATCTCCTATTTTACTTTCTACTACTCTGCATATCCATTTGTCAATCACTTTTTCCAGGCTTTCATGCATTGTGACAGGTGTTTGATTCCTCTGTACTGCCCACAGTTTTAGATGTCCCCTTTGATCTTATACACTGACATGAGTATGCTTATTCTGCAGTCATCTGGGATACTCATTTTTCTCCACACTACTATTAAGTACCCTCAGGTGCCATTTCTTCCCTTTCTCTCCCCTAACATCTTTATTATATCTGCTGGACCTCATCTGAGCCTGCTGTTTCCCCAACTTCGTTTTCCTTAGTGCTGTTCTTACTACTTCTAGGGTGGGCTCCCCTTCTCCCATCATAGGTTGTGCCTGGGACAGTACAGCTTCTGTGGGGTTTTCTTCATTCAGAAGTTGTTGGAAGTACTCCTTACATCTGCTTTTAATATCACGTGGACCGGTAAGCAGGTTTTTGCTGGCATCCCTTATGAAGGGTGTCTGATCATCTTTATCTTTGCATTGCAATCTGATAGCTTCTTTGTGCCCTTTACTCTTGATATGTCAGTGCCTAATGTGATAAATAATGAAGTTTAACCCTTCTGATAGCTGCACCCACAGGCATTACCTAACCTAAAATTATGGTTATCCATGCAAAGGCACATGTTACAGCCTGTGCTTCTACTTAAACTTATTGCAGTCTGTACTTGTCTTATCTTTATTCCCCTCCCGTATGTGAAAAAGCTTGTATGCTTTCAGAAAACATTAACTTTTAGCCTTAAGAAAAAGTGCATTGAATACTCTAAATAAAACTAAATTATACACTATTCAAGTTAATGCATTGAAGTATTTAAGTACCAAGAAAGCTGCTCTCTCTTATTCAGCTTCTTCAGCTTCAAACATTATTTTTTACCAAGTTGCTTGCCTGTGTACCTTTTAATTTTACATTTCTCTCAGCAAACAATGTCTAGAGCTGTCGAGATTTATTGCCTGCAAGTTTGTCTGCATAGAAACATAATAAGTAAATGTGCAGCTGCCATCAGCTGCAGAATTTTCAACTCACAGTTAACATTGATTTGCTAAAGCAAAACCTTTTCATTATATTCAGTGTTGTCTTATTTTTAAAAAGCCCACTTGCTTACACAAGAAACTTGTTAATCTGATGTCTATCTTCAGTCATTCTTGACTGATGGGTTCATTTCTGACCTCTTGGAACAGACTTGGCCATTGTACATAGCTCGAGCTAGCCAAAAACTCTCGAGCTAAGGCTCTACCCACACCACTTCTCTTCCCATTACCTCAGATCTCATTTGCCGCATAGAAAATTGGATGCATCAGCCAATGTTCTCAGATAAGTGCTTTAGATTTCCTCCTTTCTAAAAATGTTTAAAACTTTTACTAGATAGCTTTTAGTGCCAAAGAGACAGGAGACTGGAGACCAATCTTGGATTTCGGCATACTGAGCAAATTTGTACAAGAGAAGGATGATTGGATGTGCCCTGTAGATCTTCAGGGTGCATATTACCACATAAAAATGGACTAACACTCCAGAAGGATATCTCAGCTTCCAGCTAGGAGACTGTCATTACCAATTTTGAGCACTGCCCTTCAGTCTCACCAACAGCCCCCAGGGTGTTCACCACATGCATGGCAGTTGTAGCAGCTCATTTGAGACTATAGGGATTCCGGGTGTTTCCATATATAGACAACTGGCTCCTCACTGCTCCCTCTAGGCATCTACTGCTTTATGCCATAGACTTTGCTCTACATCTTGCCGAGACACTAGACATTTCAGTCAACAAAGAAAAGTCACAATTGACTCCTACACAGGATCTGGAGTTCATCGGAGCAAGATTACAGTATCCTGTGTTGCCTCCCTTCCTCTCCACACTGGTGAAACTAAGATCGCAACTTCAGGTGATCATTTCCCAAAACAGTTCCTGCTTGTCTGGTACTACAAGCTTTGGGGACCATGGCAGCAATGATAACATTAGTTCCTCTATTGAGGTCTCACAGGAGGTTGCTTCAATGGCTCTTGGCATCACAATGTTCACTTCTAATGCAAACCATGTCCCATCCAGTTTTGTTAACAAATCACTGCAAAAATCCAAGGTGGTGGATAAAGCCAGAAGAGATTCTATGGGTTCGTCCCTTTCCCCCTCTCAGCCCAGGGCCGTAGTAACCATGGACGCTTCCCAAATAGGGTGAAGAGGGCATTTTCTAGGAAAGACTGTTCAGGACACTTGGTCCCCACAAGAGGCCAATTTACGCATCAACATCCTAGAATTGAGGGCAGTGCTTTTAGCATTGCAAGCATTCCAGACTTCCCTTGCTTCGGGGACAGTTGCAGTCCAGACATACAATATGTCCATAGTCTGGTATATCAACAAACGGGGAGGAACCAAGTCCTACCATCTACATCAGAAAGCTCTAAGGATTTGGCAATGGGCAATCGCTTCCAACCACTTTCTGATAGCAATGCATATCCTGGGAAACTCCAACTTGATTGTGTACAAACTGAGCAGATGTATCCTCCTGCCTCATGAGTGGTCTCTCAATCCCAACGTAGCAGCAAAGATCTTTTGAAATGGAGTCAGCCTTGCTGCGACCTGTTTGCTTCTCCCATAAATCACAAATGCAGTGGCTACTTTGCCTTCATCACCCTCACGGGGTGTCCCCAAGAGATGCACTTCCTCTTAGTTGGGCCCGAGACTCCTGTATGCCTTTCCCCCAATTCCACTCATCCCCCAGTTTCTGAGGAAAGCACAGTGGTTGAGAAGCAAAGTGATTCTCATTGTACCTTACTGACCCAGTCAAGTCTGGTTCCCCTTTCTTTGGCGTCATCTGGTTCACCACCCTTGGACTCTGGACCCATCTCCAGACCTACTGTCTCACCATCAGGGTCTGGTGCATTCCAATCTTCAAAATCTCCAGCTGACGGCTTTATTTCTTCAATTCCAGTAATTGCCAGGCAGAATAACTTGTCATCTCCAGTGCAAAAGATACTTCTGGCCTCCCATAAACCATCTACCAGGAAGCTTTATCTGGGGAAAATGGAAAAGAGTTTCAGTTTGGGCATGTACAAACTGCATATACCCTTTCTTGGCATCAGTTGACAAGATCCTGGAATATTTAGCTTCCTTGTTTGAAATGGGGGCCTCTGCAAATACAGTTAAGGTTCATTTGGCTGCCATTTCAAATTTTCACAACCGGTTTGATGACCATTCCTTGATATCTCATCATCTATGCAAATTTTTCTTAAAGTCATTTAAAACCCCCTTTCAAAGACTCTGTAGCTCCATGGGATTTGACCTTAGTCTTACAATGTCTGGTTTGACAACCCTTCAAGCCAGCAGCTACTTGTGACCTCAAGTTTTTATCTTGGAAGACCCTCTTCCTAGTAACTATCATGTCTGCTAGGAGAATTTCAGAGTTACAGGCTTTGTGTGAACCATCCCTATATCATTTTTTTTTACAAAGAAAAAGAGTATCACTCAGAACCAATTCCTCCTTCCTTCCCAAAGTGGTATCAGAGTCTAATATCCACCAGTCCATAGACTTGCCAGACTTCTTCCCAAATTTTACAAACAAAGGAAAGTACTCTTTACACTTGTTGGACATCCACAGACAATTAACTTTTTACTTGGACAGAATGAAATCTTCTAGAAAATCAGACCAACTATTTCTATCATTTTCAGGACCCAGACTGGGCAAGCCTATATTAAAGGTCACCTTGTCAAAATGGCTAAGAGACTGTATTAGCTTTATATATAACCAAAATAAATGCAAGCTAACAACTACAGTTAGGGCTTATTGTACAAGATCCGTTTCCACTTGAGGAGTCTTTCATTCCAGAGCTTCTGTGGAAGACATATATGTGCAGCTGCAACTTGGGCTACTCCACATACCTTTATCACTTTACAAGTTAGACATGGTCTCAGGGAAGAGCATCCTTTGGCTCTAAGGTGCTCAGGAATATCCTTCCTTAGGGCTGCCCGGGATCTAACGTAGCTAGGGACTCTGTCCCATCAGTCAAGAATGAATGAAAATTGACATCATCAGATGAAGAAGTTATGTTCTTACCATAACGTTCCATTTGTGTTGCTGATCTTCATTCATTCTTGATATCCCACCCTCCTGCCCCCTCCAAAAGACTCCCGGAGGTTCAGACCTAGTCCTGAGATGTTATAGGGCTATACCTTAGAAAGGTTTCTGTATTTTCTTAACTACTAGGCAAACTTGATCTGATCAAACCTTCCCTGCATTCTGTTCAGTTAGCTCTGATCCCTTTGGCATGTCCTGTAACCAAAACAGTCCATGCTGCTGATGACTTTTGACACTGAAACTGTTGTAATTTCATACAGGTCCCCTCACAGAGAGGCGTCAGCTTGGAGATGGATCTGTCCCAGTTTCTGGGTTCAATATCTCCTTCAATTCCTTCCCTTAGGTCTTATCCAGGTCTACCAGGAGAGTCGTATATATTGACTGAGAAAGAATGATGAGATCTTTCATTAAGGTTCAGGTAAATATGGGCATCAGCACATCTGCTTCTGTCTTTAGGGCTGATCAGGTTGACCCACCAACTCCTGTCTCCACTGCTTCTTCCTCACTATACCTCTTGATGACTATTGCTCCAGAGCCTATATCCACCGAGGAACGTCCCATGTTGCTGTTGTAGGATCCTCCTATCCATTAGCACCAGTTGTGCATCTGATGCACTCTTTGGATTTCTTCAAAGCAAGCTGGCTCTCAGTACTGAATGGTCGAGTTTGAGAGTAGAATACTGTCCCTTCTCCCTGAATTATGACAGTATTCAGTAATGGAACATTTCTTTCTTCATAACTGAAACGAACACGGCTGTCCAAAGTACAGTCCAGAAATCATCTATATCAGGTATTATAAAAATCATTTGGGGCTATAGAGAACATCCTTCACCTTGGAAGAGGAACTGGAATGCTAACACATGACTTGGTGGCAATTGTTTAGGCTCACCATGCCATCAGTACTTGGCAATCTTCATAGTGACATTCATGAACATGCACCAACATATAGGGAAGGCATTATGAGCCTCTGTTGTCAGGTGGATCACTCATTCCCTGAACCCAAGTGGAGTGAAGTTAGGCAATAAACATATGTCTTCATAATTGGGAGACTGCTGAGGCAGTAAATACCCTCATGCCTGCCTAAATAATGACCCCTCCAAACAGCTGTCTCCTTAATTTTGGATTAAGTTCCCATGTAGGGGAATGAGTAGGCCATGTCCAGTGGGGGTGGGGGGTGCTCATTGGTCAGCAGGCTATAAGGCAAAAATTGCCTTGAAAAAAAAAGTAAATTATACAAGCCCAAAATTTGTGGTCTACGATCTAGCCATGGTGCTTTATCTGGCAATTCATGAAATTGTTTATGTCTTATAAATAAAGCAGCTTCATTGTGTATAAGTTAGATCATAAAATTTCTCTTTAATCTTTTGATGGCCTTTGTAAGGATGGAACTCCCACTAACTTCAACTAATTAACCCAAAATGAGTGATGAACTGGTATTGCTTCTGTGACAAAACTGAAGCCCAATATATTCCTTCTTGGCACAGACATCTACTTACTTTTCAAGTCTGTTCTAACAGCTACTGCCTCCATATAAAAAGGTTTTTCTAGTCACTAACTACTAACATAAATATCGTCCTGACATTCTGGCATATTTACATCACCTCCCAGCTTGACCCAATGTACACAGTGGCAAGGCTGACTACAGAAAAATATCTTCTGGCCTTTGTTTTTCCTCCAGTTTTCTCCCCACTTAATCCCAAAGAGGTATTGACATCTTATTCCTCAGCTAGTCTCTGTATTTTCTCATCATCTAAGTCCCCCAGCAACAATTTAATACTAATGTCACACTCTTCTTCATCAGTACATTTGTTATACATAAAATATTTCATCCTCCTGATAATCACTTCTTGTCCAGTAAACTCCAGTGCTCTCATCTCTTCTCCATAATCACTTTCCTCTATTTGTCCTTCCTGTCAAAGAAAATCACTGCTCAAGTGCCCTCATCAGAAATAGTAGTGGAACTTTCCCAGTGAGCTGGCACTTTCCCAGTGAGCTGGCCTAATTTCCTTTCATCAGTAAAAGTACCACTTTGAGTTTGTTGCAAAAACAGGCTATTTCTTTATTTCATTTTGATTTCTGGGTATGTGGAATGGTCACTATACTGTTTTCAGCCATGATCCAGGCCCAAAGGGCACTAGAAAACATACTTAACATTAAGAATAAAGCAGTTTAAGTACGTCTCAGTGCAATTTGTTTATGCATATATACAGTACTTATACTTGACACACAGTTCTAATGCAGTTCAGTTAAGCTAATAGTTTGCATTCCAGGCAAAATATGTCACTAGAGCAGGGGATGTAAAGACAAACCCTTTTCTGTGTAACACAGACGTTCAGATTCCTTCAATAAATGTCCCCGTTTTTTATCTTTGAACAGTTCCAGGGAGATATGCATCCTCATCTCAGCTGGAAGATGATTCCAAGTGGCTGGACCCAGGTTAGATAATACACTTTCTCCTGGAGATGTTTTGAAATGGAGTCTGATAAAGTGTTAGGGCTTCTTCTTGATTAGTCTTTAGTGCATAGTTCTGAGGTTTAATTTGCAAATTTGTTTTTAAGGGTTGTCATTGCCCCATTTTTAGTATTTATCAGATCTGTGAACTAAACAATAGTGTTGATCTTTCAATTCAGGCAGCCAGTTGAAGCATTCTAGGTGCTGGTACTGATGAGTTTCAGGTCTGCAAGTAGAACAAATCTGTCAATTTTGTTAGTGGGACTAACCTGGTCAACAAAAGTAAATATGAATTTCAGCACTTTGCTGGCAGCTGTTTCATCTGTGCTTTCAGAAAACGTAAAGCAGGTGCATATAAAATAGTACCTTAATTACATGAGTTACCCAAGTTGCTGAATTAAATTTAACACGAATATTGATGAGAAATAATTTTCACATCTGTGTCAATTGTTGAATAGTGAATAAAATGTGCCTTCTGTCTCTAAAATGTTAAGTGTTTTTTATCTTTAGTGGTTTGGTGGTCACTGTGGTTTTAAGAAGCCACTCGTAGCTTAATAACTCTTATGTCCACAGAGAGTAGCAAGCAGCAGTAATACTTTCAGATAGGAAAGTGATTATTACCTATGTTATATGTAGGAGATGGGTGAAACCTAACAGTTTTGAAAAGCTGAACTTCACAGTGTTTACATTTCTTTCAGATGTCATTAAGTAACACTAATAAAATCCCATTTTCTATGTTCACAGGGTTTAACAAGGTCCAACATGCAAAGGGTCATGAGGAGATGCAAATGAAGCCTGAATACAGTGACAGCATTAGTCTTGTGGGATTGCCATCGCAGCAAAACATTGAGAGTAATCATACTGGGGATACTGTTCACATACCAACAGTTAATGGTGCAGTACAAGAAAACAGCCTGCAAGGTCCAGGGGTACGGGTCTCCCTTCAAAATATTGATGCTCATCAGCCTTTAGTAAGTAGTGAGTCAGAGGCTAATCTCCAGAAGCACATTCAAAAGGTATACTATGATGATTTACACTTGGGATGGAGGACTGCAGCAAAGATGTCACCACAGCTGAGACCAAAATCCTTGGCTGTTCCAGGAATGACTACAGGTAATTTTCATAATGATCGCCCGAGTCCTGTGATGCTGATATCTCCTCAGGCCACATACTTGTCCAAAATAGTTCCCAATGCTGTTCTGCCTGCATCAGTGGACTTAGTAGCAATAAGCAGGAACAGTGTCCGAACACTTAGCCGGGCCAGCTTAGTAGCACCAAGCCCAGCTTCTGTCCGATCTTGCATTCAGTTTTCCATTCAAAACTATGACAGCAGACACCATTCCTCATCAAGTGAAAATTGGAGCCATTCTCAGTCCACAGAAACAATTGTTTCAAACTCCTCAACGATCTCATCCAAAGGCAGTCACGGAGGAGTTTTCTGTAAAAATGGAGTCACTGTGGAGAACAATCAGAAATCATACAATGAATTTCAAAAGCCTCTTATGGATCAGTTGAAAGTCACTAACACTGCTCAGAATTCTCATGGATTTTTTTTAGCTAATCAGACAGGGAGCAATAGCATTAATACAGACTTGTCCCCAGCATGTAGTGTAAGTAGTGTAGCCGATACTTCGGATACGGCTAGCATAAAGAGTGGCAGGTCTTTCAGAAATCTATCAGTCAGAAAGGTGAAAAAAGTACCTGCCCCACCAAAAAGAACTTACTCTCTGCATCAGCAAGAAACTAATGTGAAAGAGCACAAGACTTTGAAAAAAGATGTCATTGTCCCTGTTGATGGCCTGGGTCCTTCAGCCGATGATGCCTTGTCACCCAACTCTCTCAGTGAAACTAGTAGTGTGCAGTCAGAAAGTCTCACATATTCTGCAGATTACAGTTCTTCAGATGTTTCAAGATGCTCAGAGAGCCCACTTGTGAGAAATCAGCTGGTTAAGAAAGATTTGAATTTTAAAGGGCAACAACTTCCTCATGATTTCTCACCACAAAAGTTAAATGGTACTGACAAATTTGATAGGACAATGTCACCATCAAGTGGTTACTCAAGTCAGAGTGGGACCCCTACTCTGTCAACTAAAGGGTTAATTTCTTATCCTCCTTCTCCTGGGAAAAAAAGGGCCCTACCTACAAAGCCAGAGAGGACTTGTTCTCTTCAGTCTCCTGCTGTGTCTGTGTCATCATCCTTAACCTCCTTATCATCTGCTGCTTCTGATCCAGTTCCTGCAGAGCAGATGACAACAAGCATGGATGCACCCATCACTTCGGAAGTCACAACTGTAATGACTACTACTGTGTCAGTAACTGCCATGTCAAACAGTACTGAAAATGATGCAATTCCACCTCATCCCAAAGTTTCTGCACCTCAGTCTCCCCCACCTCCAGAAGTCCGGGACAAAGCCACATCTATGCTTACTGTCATCAATGCGTCCATGTCACGGAAGCCTTCTATGTCTAAAAGAATAAAAGAAAAGCTAGCAGCAGTATCTGCGTCAGCTTCCCCTCCTCCATCACCACCACCTTCTCATCAGCCTCCACCACCACCTGTGAAAAATGTAATCTCTGTCTCAGAAGCAGCTGTCGTGCCTTCATCTTTGCTACCATCACCCTGTGTTTCTTCTGAGGTTGCTCAAATCCCTAAGGTAGAACCCAGTTGGCCATTGCCACCACCTCCTGCTTTAGAAGAGCTAGTGACATCCAAAGAAAGGCTTCCTACATCAGGTGAGATGGACTTTTCATCAGTTAATGCTGAGGCAAAAACAGTTGTAGACAATGTGACTCACCCCACTACTGACAAGAATTCTTTAGAGATTCCCCCTCAAGAAGATTCTGTTGCATCACAGCCTGCTATTCCTACTCCTCCACCACCACCTCCTCTTCCTTCTATGCTTCAACCAATTTGCTCTGATTCAAATCATGTAAAAAATATTTCTGCATCCTTGCTTCCAAAAACATATTTGCCAGTGCCTTTTACTAAGATACCTGAACAGAAGCAACTGGAGATGCAAGTGCCAGAACCAGGTCCACCTCCTGCTCCATCTCCACCACCTCCCCCTTTCCTTAAAACTAGTGGACAACTGCAAAGAAGCTTCCAAAAACGAGCTAGCACAAGCAGTAATACTGGTACAAAAGAACAAGTTCCTCGGAGCAAAAGCATGCTGCCGGCAAAAGAGGATGCCAGTTTACCAATTGTTACTCCATCCCTGCTCCAGATGGTAAGGCTACGTTCTGTGAATGTAAATAATCATGGCTCCGAAAACACTGGAAAGAAACTGGATGACCAAAGCCAACAAAATGGTGAAGAGAATGATTCACAGAACTCTGCAGTACCACAAAAGCCTTTGCGCAAATCACTTTCTCTTAGAGTTTCAACCTCATCTGACCCAGTGCCCTCGATGCAGCTTCAGAATGCTGTTCGTTTAAAAACTTCATCTTTGCCCTATAAAAACTTTCCTGGGCCATTGTCCCCCAAACCATTTGATAAAGATAAATTTGCCAAGTCCTCAATCCCTGCTGGTACAGGGTCACCAACAAATGCATCTCCAGTCACAGAGAGTTCATCTCCAAAGCTGAATGAAGAAGGCAATATGTATAAATCATCTGCACAAACTGCTAGTTTCATTTTTGCCAAGAGTCCAAGAAAAGTTGTATTTGAAACCCCAAGTTCACCAGAAGCACAATCTGAACTGAAGAAGAATCTAGTTGCTGAACTGATGACTGTATCTGGGCAAAGGAACACCGCCCCTGGACCTATAGCTCTTCCTAACCAACAGAGCACTGAGACCAATAGCAAGCCACCAATACAGAAGAAACCAACCAAAGCACCGCCACCTGTGGCTCGAAAGCCTGTCCATTTGCCAAGCACTCTGCAGCCACAGTTAAAATCTCCTGTTAGCCCACATCCAGACAGTCCAAATCAGCCCCTTTCACCAAATAACACAGCTGAACATTCCACAAATGAACAGAACAGAACTAACACAGGGTTAACAGATGATCATACTAAGACCATGCATTCATTGGGTCAAGAAACACAAACTTCTCAAACCAAAGGCAAGTAACATTTACTTAGGATGCATGTTCATAGCCGTCTAAATTCTGTAATGTAGCCAACTGTGCTTTGTTACTCACTGCTGTTTCTCTGTCCACAGTAGTCATGCCTATTATTTAGAAGCCAGGGTGGTTCACTGTAGAGGATCATCTTCCATTACCAAGTGACATGTTTCTGGGGCTTCAGTAAATGGTTTGACTAGTTTGATATCCTAATCCCACAAAGGGGTAAACACCAACTTCCTAGCCCAAAGAGTAATGTATTTCAACACATTGGCTACCCTACATGGAAGTAAAAAGTCTCTTTTATTAGTCACATAGTTAACAGCAAATGGTGCCTCATCTTACTTCTTTTATGGTTTAAATTCTAAATGTGTGTGTGTGTGTGTATGTGTATATATATGTATATATAGTATGTGTATGTAGATATATATATATATGTGTGTGTGTGTGTATATATATATATATATATATATATATATATATATGTATGTGTGTGTGTATATAGATTATATATACACACACACATATACATATGCACACCACACACACACGTAGTGATTTATGGCAATGTAAAATTTAAACTGTTTTATTTCAATAAATGGCAGCGTTATTTTAATCTGCATCCTGTTTAAAAGTGTTGAAGTTACTGTCAGAATTGACATGTTCAAAAAGGTCTAGACTTTCAGCACATATATATTAATCCATATCATAAAGAGCAGTAGAAAATGCCCATTTGAATTGGAGCCCTGCTGAATGGTAGAAAAAGATGTTTGTAGTAACTGTTGCTGCATGATATCCTCTGTAACACTTGAAAGGTGTAATAGACTACTTGAAAGGCGTAATAAGCGCCAGAAAGAAAGATAGCCATTTGACCTCCAGGAAATAGCCCAGGTTACACGTAAGTGGGCTATAAAAAATGTTTAGAAAATTTCATGCAGTTGTGAGTTTTGAAACTAGGCAAAAAAAATGAAGATGAAAGGAGGAAACTAGTTTTGTGCATACACATGTGTGTATGTCTGTCTGTCTTTGTTGGGGGTAGGAGCAGGATTAAAGTCAGTATGAGGAACCAAAAGATTCATAAACCCCTGAATCTTTATAGATGCATTCTGTTGCGTTTATGGCAAACTTCTAGATGTTCACACAACCCTGTTTATTTACTCACCCAGTTCACCCAGACAGTGCAAGTGGCATTACTTTGCTTTTTAACTTTTTTTTTTTTTTATCCTAATCTTAGGGACTTCATAAAGGGTGACAAAATTACATGTGATCTCAGTGTAACTAGTCTAATCTGCAAGGCCATGGAATGTATCTTATCGGACTTCATTAATTGTGATATCAAAATGTTATACAGCTGGACCCTTAGTTTGGCTTTGTCAAGTAGTGATCATGTTTAACTGCCTGAACAACTTTGCAAGGTCACTGAAGCTGAGGACAATGTTCACTCTGTCCCCACAGCTTATCTGTTCAGGAGCTTCAACACCATCCCCCATTTTTGCATTGTAAATAAGTTGAGAGACTGAAACATGGACTCGTATCTAGTTAGGTGGATAGCAAACTGGATAAAAGATAAAACTTGTATAATTTAAATAGCAGGTACCAGCTCAGAAAGTAATTAGTAGTGTACCTCAGGGATCAATGTTGGGACACCTCCTATTTTGCATTTACTTGTCTGACCTCAAAACCTCAAATTCAGGCCGGTGGCTAACAAAGTTTGCTGCTGACTGCATGTTAGGTGTTAGCACCTGAATACTCTGCCTCATAAACAAAGGATGTACTAAACAAAACCTAAAATTAAATAAAAAAAGTAATGTTGCATTTGGCAAAAATAACATAACACCACTGTCCAAATGGATACAATAATCTGGAATGTGGGTACTTGGGTGGATATTTCCATCTGTATTGATCATCATGTGAAATGTAAGTAATCAGGAAGTCATTCTGTTTAGTACAGTTGCAATCTAAAGTTGTCATTCAGGTCAAAAGTTGTCGTTCCACTGGAGTCTACTCTAATTAGGCCAACTGTAGAATCAAACCTCTCAATTGTACCGAATTCCTCGGTATTTATTGGTTTTGAGAGTAAAATAATGGGGTGCCATGAATTTCCAAGTGGCCCCTTCAATTCCCAATTTTTTTTTTTTATTTACAAATTTTAGTTATGGCTGACATCATCACGCATCACCAGTGTATCCCACAATGTCATCAACTTGCAGAAGTGTGAGTGATGACTGCCTGTCGGACTCTGAGACTGGGGTGGGAGTTTCAAACCGTAGGTGACATTGCTAGTAGTTGTGTATTGGTCCAAAACTGCCTACGATAAGTCAGTCACAGCATACTTTCCAATAGGCCTATTTGCTTCACCTGGCCCACAGGGTGACAGCGGCAACTGTGCTGACGAGGAATGCAGCAGTAAGTATTTTGCTTCTGTAGCACTTTTAGTTGTTTATCTGTGCTACTTGTCTTTTTGAATAGCCTGGTTGTGAAGTACATATAGTTCAGTGCATCACATTAACATGTTTGCATACTTTTTTAAACATATTACAGAAATGTGGTGCATTACGTTAACTTACTTGTGTATTATATTACTGAAATACAGCAGTTTGATTTATAGAATAGGTGCCCCTTAGGCACGTCCTTATACCTACCTTGTTCATGTGGTTTTCTTTTCTAAGTTTACCTTGTTAAAAACAATCGCACGTTTGGAATTGTCTTTAAAACACTTACTACTGAAGTCATAGAATGGGTGCAAAATGTTCTAAACATGTTACACCATAATCAAAAGCACTTATGGTTTAGAACTAGCATTATACATCCAGTGCATTACGAGAATGCAAATAATTTGTTTTAATTTCAATCTCATCCTAGTGTTGTTTTACTTCCCGTATTAGTTTGTAATATCTCTAAGCTGTCCCTGATAATTTTACTTCATGTTTTTGCTCTCTCTCTCATATTTTGACATTTTATGATAGTTTACCGAGGACTACAGTCAGTGATGGCAGACATTAGAGCTTAAGCCTTCTTATTCTTCAGAAAATATTACTTTTTATTATTATTACCCATTAAAGACACACTGACCTTCTTTTTCCACTTCTTGCAAACCTCACAGTCGCAGATAGTGGTGAAAACATACTCCACAATGCTATAACTCATGAGAAAGAAAATGTTACAAGTGTGTAGCAGTTTAATTGTTCAATAGACACAATATTGCAAGCCACATACAAACCATCGGAGAGAAAAGAACACGAGAACCTTTTAATTTTGCTGGTTACTGTTTTAACGCTAATAGCAAAAGCTACACCATCAATTTTTTTTCCGAAAATGATCACCACTTCAATTGATTAAAATACTTAAGTGTTTGATGAATATTTGGTGAGCTGAATAATAATAATAATAGTATTAATAATAATTTTTTAATTGTACATGCAAAAAGAGAAATAACTGTCTGACACTGTTTTCTCTCCTTATTTTACTTCAGCAGGATTTGCACCTAGAATGCAGTTAACTTCCATAGCTATGACGTGTAACTTATCATAAACTATAATTCTGCATTCCAGAAAGGCTTTATCATAAACTATAATTCTGCATTCCAGAAAGGCTTTGCTGCCAAACTGTTATGCAATTTTTAAGACAATGCTCTCAGCTTCCACTTCTGCTGTTCATTGGCACATTTTCATACCTCTCAATCTCTCAGAGCAAGAAATCTGGACAAAGCCAAAAATGATGTGACAAAGGCCCAAAAATAGTGATAGATTTTAATTATTGCTCTTATAAAGTCAGATAGTTGCTAGAATAACAAGCTTTGCATTATTATGTATTTTCTGAGGTATCTGAAGTCTGAAAGTCTCTGAAGTCTGAAATTCAAATGTCTGCCATTATTTATTATTTAGTGACTTCAATCTTCATGTTGGTATCTCACAATTCCATTGGAATGGGTGGGGTTACATGATTATGTATGCAAAGTTTATGTTAATCAGTGTCACGATTTTTGGCCAGTTATAACTACTTTTCATGGGCCTTTGTCCAGACTTTTGATGTTTCCAGGTTGAGAGATGTATATAGAATAAGTTTCCCATTTTGTTATATACCTGTCAAGGCACATCACAGCTAGAAATGCCCCAACAATTTCTAAAGAGCAAGACCACTGGTCTAGGATGCTTAGCTGTCAAGACCAGCATAAAGCTCTGCCCTTTTACTTGGTCTCTTACAGAGTATTTCATGGGGATCTGTCCAGCTTTCCATTCCATTAAGGACCTAACCCTCATTGATTGCTTTAGTGTTAATGGAGTGGTTTGTCTTTCAGAGATGTATGCAAAGGATTTACACCTCTACAGATCTATAAATAAAACGCACCTGAGGGGCATATTTGTTATCCACCATTTTATCTCATCCCTAGCGTAGATTATCTTGTATGTTAAACATTGAGCACCGCTGCATCCTACAGGACTAAATAGGGCAAGTCTCTGGGCATCCACATTTTCATCCCTGGACTGACCTGCTTTTCCCTTATGGAAGTGAGAGCTACGCCATGATGAGTAGGTTTTGACAAGGCACAAGTGACCTTATAACTTCTCTGCCTTGTAATTCCTATGATATGATCTTAAAAATGTATTTAAAGCTAATAGAAAGTGTTTTATGGACTATCAAGTGACTTTTAGTTGAAGTGCAACTTTTTACTTTTGTGTTAAAAAGCAGCTAAAACTAAGTTTTTCCTTGTTTTTCCTATCTAAAAGTTGTGTTAAATTACTTTTCGGGGCTGGGGTAAGTGTTGCTTTTCACTGTTTTTTTTTTATGGTAAGATCTACTTTCTAATATTTCCCTGTTTCACAGTCTATTGCTGTCAGGCTTATCCCAGGTATGGGTTCAGTTGTCATTTCTGGGTTTACCATGGAACAGCTTACCATTTCCTTAGTTCTTCCTTTTTCCAGCCACAAAAGGAACAGTTCCTAATAGCCTTTGTCCCTTCTGCAGGCTACAAATGTGTGCCAGCCAGAGAAGGATGACTCTGATGTGGCTCATTTCTGGTCTGTTCATTTTTTTTCTTTGGGGTCCCTCTGGTGTAGCCCTTTTGTCTACTGTGGACCAGAAGTTAAACACATTCTCTGAGGCTGTTGGAGTACCCATGGCAGACGAGGGAGAAACCAGTCAGTCTCAGAAAAGGAGAAGGGAATGTCTGTCCTCCTCAGCCAAAGATGCTTCTCACTAGGGATATAATTCACCTGACAGAATGTTGTCTATCTTTAAAGGAATTCCTGCCAAAAAGAAGCAAAAATTTAAACATCTGCCTTCCCCATTCTCTGTTACTTTGGACTGAAGTGATTTGCTTCGCGTGTGGCTTAGTTCATGTTCTTCTCTTTTCCATTTCTAGTATTTCTGGTAAAAGAAAAAAAAATAATTCTTCGTGTTATGAAATTCAGTGTATTAAACATGGAGTTGATTTTGAGGGGACAACTTCTGCTTTCTATCCTCAGGATGTTGATTCTGATTCTGTGGAGTGTGCTTCTTCTGATAGTACATTATTCAGGGTACTAAGATTCATGACATTCATGATTCCTCTAGCCACACTCCACATGAGAAAGATTTGGTGGTATATAAAATCTGTATGATCCCGATATCAATGTTGCCTGAAATTCCAGATCCCTATATTGGGATTTATAAAAAAATAAAATAAAAAGGGAACTGCAGTGGTAAAGATACCAGTTTTATCTGAATCCTAGTCTCTTTTTGTTGCCATCTCCGGCACAGTCTAACTATAAACGCCTCTTGGAGAGCAGTGTTTATGAAAGTAAAAGTGCAGAGTCTTTGGGAAAAAATGACAGACAAAAACACACAAATTTAAAGTAAATGTTGGCAGTAATTCGAGTTCTCATCTGTCTCAGTCATCTATGGTTCTATAGACTGCTAACACATGATTACAGACAGCACAATAGTGATGTAAACAAACAGAGGCAGTAGAGATTTTCCCTTTTGTGCGGACATAACCATGGTATCCTGGGATGTAGCTTTTCAGCACAATTTCACTCTACAAGGCACCTTACACCCCGTCATTGTTAAATTTTGTGGCAGACAAGCTGAGCAAGAACAGGAGAAACCCTAATGAATGGAAATTGAACTGGGGATCTTCCAGGATTTGATCCATCTGTGGAGATCACCTCTGGATAGATCTTTGGCTTCTGTGCACAGCAAGCAACTGGCAAAATTCTGCTCCAGAACTCCTTGCAAGCAGGCCTAGAAAATGGAAGCATTTTCATTTCCTTTGACAGGAATATTCCTGTCTGCTTTCACCCTTTTCACTGATCTCTGTGGTCATTCTGAAGATTTAGTAAGACTCTCCAAAGTTCATTGTGGTGAATCGCTTCTGGCCCAAGCAACATTAGTTCTACCTTCTTTTGGAGATGGCCAAGGGCAGATGCCACAAGTTTCTCCACAGACTGGACCTACTCACACCAGAAAGGGGTTGTCTGAGGCATGTCTGTAGTATTTTGTCAAATAGCTGTTTGGTGAATAGCCATTCATCAAACACCTATTTAGCAAAGCCACACTTCATTGAATGACAAATTTTAACAGGGGGCAAACCAGTGGTTGACCATCGTCTGGAATGTGTCCTTTTCACCACTGTAGTGCAATCTCAGAGTTGGTATATTTAGTTGGGGGGGGGGGGGCAGGTTTTAATATTTTTTTTTGGAGTAACTCGGTTGGCCAACCGCTTGTTTGCCCTACTTAAAATTTGCTGTTTGATGCAGAATAGCTTCACTAAATAAGTATTTGATATAGAGCTGTTTGATGCACCCACAACCTGAAGCAACTTCACTTACTGCCTTAATAGAGATGTTATACCTTTAAGCGCCTATTTTTGTGTGGACGTGTCCTTTTTAAAATTGGTGATTTTTTGGTAAGTCATTGAAAACTGAGGATTGTAGTCAGTAATGCCAGGCTTTAGAGGTTTCATTCTAACTATTATGAAAATGATTGAAAATCTGATACTCTAACTTCTAATGTAATTTAGAGTAATACTTAATTTTCACTGATTTTGGGTATTTGCACCCCTTTATTTTTTTGCCTCAGAAAGAGCATTCAGTTTTCCCTAGCCCAGCATCGGAAGCTAATGTAATGATGGTGCTCTGCCCACAGCCCCACCACCTCTTGAAAATACCTCTCAACTGAGTAGATTTTTGCCTAATATCCAGATTTATGCTTCCTGTTTTTGGTCTATTCCTCATAAAATTTGTGGTTTTCTGGCAAATCACTTTAGTATTGAAGTCGCTAAAGAATGATGTAAATTTCAGTTTCCAACTTCATATTTCTGAAAATAGCAACTTTCTAAGTTTGTAAGAGCAATGTTTAAGATGTATCCCTATTTTTGGGCCTTTGTTTCACACATTATTTTAGCACTTGTCCAGATTTCTTGTGCTAAGAGGTTGAGAGGTATGCCTCTGTGGTCCAACCAACCACTGTCATGAATTTGGCTATTAGACCTAATGGAAAGCAGGCAAATACCATTCACGGTGTAACTGGCAAGCTGATAAGCTAGTTTCAGTTTCAACATTGCTAGCAGCACTGTCGTAATAGGCATCTTAAGTTTTGGCCACATTACCTGTGCGTGACAAAAAAAAACTCCTGACTTGCCAAAGTAAACATTTATTTTGTAGTAACACAGCAAATCAGGGCATTTCCTGTCCTGCTGACAGTTAATGCAGGCAGTAGGACACAAGCTATTAAACCATGACTGATCCACTCACAATGGAACAGGTGGCAACAATATCAACATGGAGCTGTAGACTGATGTTGAATAAGGATCAGAAGCCCCCCTCACATTCTCTCTGATTCCAAGCTATGCAAATTGTCCCTCTTCCCTCACTATCTTAATGTTTCCTTGCTTCTTGTTTTCACCTTCCTAATTAAAATTAAAAAATAATTTAGTTACATTGAGCACTTGCTAACTCATTGCAAGTAGCTTGCATGCTAAATGTAAGTCAATAGCATTATAAAGCATTTCTTGTTTTTAATAAAAAGTGTTTACATGTCACCTTCAGTATTTGTATATTCTTCGATAAATGAATATGTTTGTGCCACTATCTTTACTTGATTCACAACTACTGCCCCATTGTAGCACCAGAGTAAAAGCCTGATGTCACATCAGAGATGCATGGGTTGATGCTGCGCATGTGTTAAATATAAATCAGCAGCTAACAGAAATGAGTTACCAGTGCTGAACATAACAAAATACATTTAAGCTATGACATAACTTGTATTAATTCATTATGGAGTGAATGTAAAATCTGAACCCAGCAATAGCAGAGGCTGTGCTTATAGATGTCTAGTCATCTGAGATAGCTGTATTGTCAGATTGCAAAGTGAACTCAGTGTTTGACAGTATTTCTGATTTAAGGTTTTTGTCCTTATTGTCCAAGGCTTTCCACCTGATCCCTGAAACTGAGGTGCTTTCATATTAAAATTTAATTGGCTGAATGGTTAAACCTTTTTCTGGCTTTTGCATGGTTTTAAGAGTCATATGTGACATTGTCTCATTGTTTTTGTGCACTGAGAAAACATTTACTTGACTGTAGTAGTTGTCACTGTTTAGTGTCTGATGTCGATACAGCAGCTTTATCTTTCTGCAGAAAATGAAAGTTGAAATAGCTGTCCTTATTTGCCAGGTCACTAAATGGACAGTACCAGTAATTAAAAGGTGGCCCTGTTTGTTGTAGGCAAATTTGTAAAGTAAGATGCTAAAAGTTATGTACAGTAGGATTGCCTTGCTACATGAAAAGATAAAAAACAAAAATGAGAAATATTTATTTGTACTGAAATTTGGTCTATATATAATATGAATTATCTGTATGTACTTTACCGGATGGTGTTTTACATTGTGTACGGTGTTAAGGTATGCTGCCTTATTTTGTTCCCCTTCCATATCCGGTGTTGTTCGACTAGAAGCCAGCACTGTGTTACATTCTGCTCACCAGTCACTTGCATTGTCAGGGCTGACAGTTGAATACTGTTTTGTTGCAGACTGTTTCCTAGGAATTTCTTAAAAAATAAGCCATTACTTACATGAATAGCTATAGTCAGGGTCCTCCTCTTCCACAGTATAAAAATACATTATTTAAGTGCTGGAACATGAAGCCAGGGATCTGGCCTGTACCTCTTTACTGTGTCATTCAGTTACTCTTAGTATTTGTGTAGGGTCTTTGTGGTGAAATTGTCTACAACTCAGCAGCTATCTTAGAATTTCTTAAGACAGAAGTATACATTGTGTTTTAACGTACGTTCTTGCTTCCATCTTGACTAAATCCTCCGTTTCATCTTATTACCCTCGGTGACTTGAGCCAGGCAGTCCATTCTATCTTGTCTTCCCATACTAAGTGCTACACACTTGCTTCAGATGTTTTGTAGATACCTGGTTCTTTGCCTGTAAGGATAGCCAGCACCTGCTAGACATCTGTAGCTGGGTTATTTCATACTGCTCAAAAACGTAGAAAGACTAATAAACTTCACACTGCAACAAAATCCGATTTTCTGTAAGTAAAACAGTCCCAAATGAGTACTCGCAGGTCAGATTAACGTTCGAACAGTTTATTTAAAACATGCAACGTTTTCGTTGCTAGCTGCAACTTCTTCAGAAAGTCATTGAACAAAAGTAATAGCTGCTTTTGGCGCCATTTCTTGTTTTTAAAAACTCATATGATGATCTTAACCAATCATATCATCGAGTAAATACAGATATTCAGTATGAATTAACTCTATAAATGCACTACTCACATTATGCATCCTAACAATCACCCTATTCAAATTCCATAACATTTACTAGAAAGTCACTAAAATTCTAATAATTTTAAAGTCACTGTTTCAACTACAATCAAAGGTAATACGTTTTGCCCAACATTTGTTTATAAGTGTAACTAAGCAACTTTACAAACAATAATTAGCTCGCTAAAGTCTCATGTAACTTTTTAGTTTCAGCCAACAGGAAATGCTACAATGTTCATTTAAACCTGGAAATGTGCATGCATTTAATTTCAGTTGCCACACTAATTCAGCACACTCAAGTGTTAAAGATGTAGGGCCTCCTCTAAAATTTTCAATTATTTGGTCAATGGCTGTGAATGAAAAAGTGTGACAAGGAAACTGCTCTATGTGTCTTGCTAGGGCATTATCTTTTCTATTTTTAGAGATGGCATATGTGTGTTCGTATACTCTATCTCTAAATCTACGGTCCGTTTTGCCTATATAATAGGCTGGACAGATGTTACACTGCGCTAAATAGATGATACTTTTGGAATTACAGTCAAGTCTTTGTTTTATCACAAATTTAGTTGTTATTTTATTTACTGTAAAGTTATTCATGGGTTTAATGTTCTTCCACATATTGCACATTCCACATTGAAAGCATCCTTTAGTTTTGTTGCTATAAATAGTAACTTTGTTTTCTAATGTTTTTTTCAAGTTGATTCCTTTCTTTAAAAATTACTTGAAATCTAGTACCTAGTCTAGTTAAAAGGTTAAAGTCTTTACCTAAAAGTTGCCAGTTTTTTATTAATATTGATACTATTGCTTCACTGTCTTTGTTATATGTTGTTATAAAACTCATGTCGTACTTCTTTTTAACACTATTAGATACTACTATCGGTGTTGAAGTAAATCCTTCTGTCACTGTTGTTCTTAATGGGTTGTCTGACTGTGAAATGTCAATCAATCCCAACCCTGTCTTGTTCATTGGTTCTTTTATTTTTAAAATGGCTGTCAAAATTCCTCTCATTCTTTTCAATTTGATTTCACTAGTTAGTTCTAATATCAATGAATTAGGATACCCTCGATTTGTAAACATGTTTCTTAATTTATCACATTCACTATCAAAGTCAGCATCTCGTGTACATAATCTTGTTGCCCTCACCAATTGTCCCTTAACAATGGAACGTTTTTGTTTATAGGGGTGGGCACTTGAAAAATGTAGATAAGAGTTACAGTATGTTGGTTTACGGAATATATTTGATATTATTCCATTCGAACTCGTGTCTCTGAGTAACGAAAGGTCCAAATAGTCAATTTTGTTCGAATTATAAGTGTAAGTGAATTTAAAGAAACTGGTTGTTGAATTTAAATATTCTAAAAATTCAGATGCTTCTTGTTGGTACCTTTAAAAATGACAAAGATGTCATCAAGGAATCTGGTATATAGTTTGATTCTGTTCTTTCTAGAATCTTCGTCAAAAATGAATGTTTTCTCCCAATGGGCTACTACAATGTTTGCTAGACTTGCTCCACAAGGCGAGCCCATGGCTACGCCTTGTTTCTGTAGGTAATAAATGTTGTTGAAGGTAAAATAATTGTTACTCAAAATAATGTCTATTAATTCTGTCACTAATCTAATTTCGTCATCTGGTGCTTCTAGATGTTTCAACACAAGTTCAGTCCATTCAGTAGCTTCCATATGGGGTATAGATGTATATAAGTCAATTACGTCTATTGTTAGAAAGTTGTCATTAATGTCCATCTCTATGTCATTTAAATTTGTTAACAGTGACCAAGAGTCTTTGCAAATTTGTGGTAGTTTCTTAAGATATTTTTGTAAAATAAAGTCTACCAATTTGGAATATGGATATGTAAGTGAAGCTCTTGCATCAAGTAAACATCTCATGGGGGGGTCGTTGAGGTTTTTATGGATTTTCGGTATTCCGAACATTACTGCAAGCTTAGGAAATGGAATATTTATGTAATTGAATGTATCCAGGTCTATTCTCCCTTCGATGAAGAGGTCTCTCAAGTAGCTCTTTACTCTACTTTGAGCTATATTGTACTCATTTAGTGTAACTACACTATAAGCTGTGCTTGACAGTACTTCCATCTTATAGATGTAATCATCTGAATCAAAAATAACCAACCCCCCTCCCTTATCTGGTTTGATGCATCTTACTCCTTGTGTTCTCAATAGTTCTAGAGCTTCCATTTCTTCTCTTGTGATATTATTCTGCATGTTAGAATATCTCGGACGAGAATGTAAGTGTCTAATGTCCATTTCAGACATACTCTCAAAAAGGTTTAATAAAGGATGAAGTGGGGGGTTGAAAGTGCTTGCTGGTTTAAATCTAGTATTATGGATGTTGTTGTTACCTAATAAGCAAGTTAGATTCAACTTCCTAACAAAACACTTCAGTTCTATCAAAACTTGTGCAAGATTCATACTTTTAGTTGGTACAAATGTGTTACCTTTAGCGAGTACATCAATAAGTACAGGGTCTAACTCAACAGACGAGTAATTGTATATAACAAAGTCGCCTGCTAGGTTTTTTAACTAATTTATCGATTAGTGTTTGTTCTTGTTGTTCCAATATCTGGTTTTCTGGTTCCGGGCAGCTCTGGCATACGATGTGTTCGGTTGCTGCCCGTCCTTCTGAAAAACCAGATCATTAGACTCATTCTGTTGTCTTAAGTCACTGTTGGTGTTCAAGTTAGTTCTATTAGATAGCAGCCTTTCGCTGCGTCTCAAAGGTTCCTCTGATATAGGTGCCCGGTCTTCCCTAGGAACTTTTTCATAGTCTGTTGTCATTTGTTTCCCTTTTGTGTTAGATGGGTATTTTTTATTAGTCCAAGTTTGTGATTCGTGTGGTACCGGGTATGCAGTGTTATTTGAATATGCCAACCGGTCTCTAGTCAGTTTTTTCACTTTTGTCAGTTTTAGTTTTTCTGTCAGTTGGTCAATACTGACAAACACTCTTGAATAGTCATATTTGTATCTAGTATAGTCACAGTCATTTTTTTATGTCATCATCAATATTTTGAACTTCAATTAACAGTTCATCAGTTTGTGTAGTATAGTACTTAATCATCAGCTCCATCAATTGGAATCCTGTGTTATCAAATAAGTTAATTAAATCTCTATGAAAGGGTGAGTCAGGAATTAACCCTGTGGGAAAATGAAAGCAACGTAGCCCCTTTGGTACAAGTCTCTCTTTAAGGCATTGTTTAAAGTAAGTAACTTCTAACTGTAACTTCTTAATTTTCATTAGTTTTGCATCGAAAGTTTTTAATTTCTCAGTCATTGTTGAGTTACTTACTGTTCTATTATTGCCATCGCTAGCCGGACACTCTTCGTTCAAGTTGAAAGCTGTTTTCAAAGTTTCAATATTTGTAAATCCATTCCTTGAACGGTAGAGAGCCAATAAGCTCTGCGTTGCTGCCACTTGCTACATTGCTGCGTTGCTGCCACTTGCTACATTGCTGCCGTTGTCCATATTTATTTCAGTTTCCACCCTGACAGGTTGACCGGGTGGAATACTACTCGAGGTAGACATAATACTGTCATTTACTAGAAGGGGTTGATGGTTAAAATGAGGAGCCTTAGACACGTTATCAAGAGCATTGGATTTTTTCAGTCTGTCCAAGTTGTCTAGCCGTTCGACCAAATTGTCCATTCGCTTGGAAATGGACTGTAACAAATTCAAAAAGTTGCTCTGATCGTTTTCCCTTCTTATATTCCATGAGCTCGTATTTTGTGGGCTCAGCGTAGGCGGACTTTATTAGAATTTTAGTGACTTTCTAGTAAATGTTATGGAATTTGAATAGGGTGATTGTTAGGATGCATAATGTGAGTAGTGCATTTATAGAGTTAATTCATACTGAATATCTGTATTTACTCGATGATATGATTGGTTAAGATCATCATATGAGTTTTTAAAAACAAGAAATGGCACCAAAAGCAGCTATTACTTTTGTTCAATGACTTTCTGAAGAAGTTGCAGCTAACCACGAAAACGTTGCATGTTTTAAATAAACTGTTCGAACGTTAATCTGACCTGCGAGTACTCATTTGGGACTGTTTTACTTACAGAAAATCGGATTTTGTTGCAGTGTTATTTCATACTGCCTCATAATCTGCCTGGTTTAGAGGTGCCCTGCTTAAATGTTCTGCACATATTATATCTGCTGTTGACCAATAAAACTGAAGAAACTGTTAATTGACAGCCCTGGTTACCACCCACCTGGACTTAAGCATAGAACTTTCCACACATCAGATAAAGCAACTTCCCTAACAATGACAGTTAACATCTCTTTGGTTGTGCTCTTTCTTCCTTTTAACTTAAACACATTCACTTGCAGCCTTTTGCTTTATTGTCCATTCTAAGGAACTCAGACTTCTAGCCCGTCCTACTGTTTCTTCTCTTTTCATATTTCATGAAATTTGTTTTATGAAAACTGTTAATACTTCAATTGTCAACCTTTCTGAACTGCTTACCCCACCCACCCAGTCTTTTTCATACTGTCTTCAGCAGCACTAAATCGTTACCATGGGTATGGCTTTCCTGCTGCCTGCACATATTCTTTTCTGTAATCAGAGATGAGAACATCACCTCCATTCATCTTAACTGGCCTTATTTTGCTGTTTGTGTATATGTTAACTAATCCAGGGTCCCATACCCTTCCTTCATAGTGATATCTAGAAGTCATGAAATGACTGCATAGTTCATCACGTCATAGTTAAAGATGCAGTCCATCAGTACTAAGCTTGGATTTACTGAAGCTTAAATCAAGCCACTTCCCAAGAAATGATTCACTTCTCTGGTCAGACAAGCCTAACTGGTCTGTGGTATTTTCAGGTTAGTAATGACAGTTCTCAAGCAAGCCCATTTTACTGAAGGTTATGAGTACTTCATGTTTTCTGGGTGTAAATCAGTTTCCTGGCATTTTTCTCACTTCTTACCAGTCAGGATGGGCCATTTTCATTCACTTGTCTTCTAGTTCTTTCTCTTCCCTTTGTCACTGTTGGCTAAATTAACATAAAATATTTCCATTTGAGTGCTTGTTTTGCTTATAAGATCATCGTAGGAAGGTACTAGGCTAATGGCCCTAGGGCCCTTACAAGCCTGCAAAGTTCTTGCCCTTATTTCCACGATCAGCACCTATTGCTGCTGTCCAAGAGGGACACAGGTGGAACCCCCGGGGTGAATTTACAGTCACCCATCCAGTTCCCCAGATTGCATTTGAAGAGGGCCAGTGAGGTGCTGTGTTTGACTTGAAGTGGGAGTCTGTTCCAAAGGTGTACTATCCTCTGGGAGACAAATCTGTCCCTCCAGCAGGTTTTATGAATGTCACATACCAGGTTAAGGTCTTTAGAGTGAGTAACCCATATACCATTTAACTTTTGGATATGAAACATTTCCAGTAATACAGGGCCAGCGATTGCATTGTATGCCAGGCAGCGATCACCTCTGAGTAGTCTGTATGAAACTGAATAAAGTGACAGCGATTTCAGACGATCCCCATAGGACAGATGGTGAAGACTTTGAATTTTCCTTGTGAGGAAACTTTGTGGTTTCTCCAATTGCTGCAGGTGCTTAGAAAGGTACATACAAAAAGGGGCATTGTACTCCGTCATTGGACTGATGAAGGAAGAGTAAAGGGAGTTTATATCTTCTTTTCTTTCTGGAGGTGATGCCCTTATGAGATGAGCAATGTAGCTGCTGTGGAGACATTGTGGTCAAAGGTAAGGTTGCTGTCAACCTGTGTTCCCAGGTCTCTCATCACTGAGTGCATACGTAAGGTGTTGCTATTGATGTAATAGTTAGCAGGAACATTACTTTTACTAAAAGGAATGAGGATACATTTTTTGCATTGAGTTTAAGACTATGACTTTGGCACCAAGATTATGTTTAATAAGAAAAATGCTTATCCAAAGGGTGAAAGCCTTGGCAAAGGTTTATATAAAATGTCGGAAACTGATGTTTATTATTCTAGGCTTCTCCCTCCATTTCTTCTAAAATGGAATATAATGTTAAGAATAAAAAGGATACAGGGGGATCACAAAAGGGATGGACTGCGGTGATGCAGCAGTTAGTGTTGTCACCTCACAGCAAGAGGTTCTCCAGTTTTTCTCAGCTGGAGCGCCTTCTGTGTAGAGTCTGCATGTCTTCCCTGCAGTCAACTGAGTTCTAAAGACATGCAGTAGGTGTGTGTGTGTGTGCGCACCTGTGCACCTTCTGTGAAGGTTGGGCACCGGGCCAGCAACTCAACACTGTAAAAACACCACTGCCAATCAATCTACGGATCTGTAATCGCTGTGGTGACCACTAACCAGGAAAAGCCAAAAGACATGGCTTTTACAAAAGGGATGGACCAAAACATAAATGCAAAAGAAAAAAAGATAATGGTGAAAGTTAAGGCAGTAACCGAGGCTACTGTGAGGTACCCATCTTAAAGGATAAGATAAAGGTTGAATTGCAGTCCATCCCAACTCCATACAATGGACAACAGCTGAGTCCGTTCACTCTCAATTCTGAGGTACAGACATTGGTGACAAATATATCCCTGGATCTCCCACTTTAATTGTAGATGGGGATCTTTGAGATCCTGCATAGGGAGTGAGATTACCACACTTATGTTCATGGAAGGATCTGTAAAAAAAAAAAAAAAAAAATCGCTGCTATGCCACAAGCTATGTCCTGCAAATTTTGAGCCATATATGGATACTGACCCTGGGATGTCAATCAAACAGATACTTTCAGAGCCATGTGGATGTGCTGGTCCTGGGATGCCAGAGTGCTAAAATCCCTGAAGTTCTGATAAAATTCACATTTTGCTACAAGCGTATTGCTCAAGAGCATTTTAATTTATGCCAAAGAGCTTTGAAGTCCAAACTAATAAAGCTGTAGGTAATTTTTACTGGATACCAGGCTCTAGGAAGGACTGAATATAGGATTTGAGATCTGGCACCCCCTTAACTTTATTGAGGATCAGAAAAGAAAAAATGCTCACTAACTTCAGGACCAAAAAAAGCTCTTTCTAATTTTAGAAGTGTAGAAATCAGGAGCAGCTTACAGCAGCTTGTATCACATGCTTTATTCCTGTGCAAAATTGGTATCCGCATTCATTTCGATTTCTGCATTTAGAAATGGTAGTATGGAAATGAATGTCTGTACTGCCCTACCTGATCAGCACCTACTGGGCCCCTTCACCTCACCATACCTGTCCCTCTGCTCATTGCATATAAAAATATATATAGATAAAGATATAGATGTGTGTGTGTGTGTGTGTAAGTAAACTACTAAGGGGTGGAATAGGTAGATCTGCCGTTAAGGTTTCCAAATAAAGGAGTAGACTGTAGGGAAGCAACTGGAGGAAGTTGGCAAATGAGCCAAGGTATTGGGAGCAAATTACTCAGGGGGGGCAGTAAGAGAATAGAAGAAAGCAAAATAACCATTTGGATTATGGTTTGGCTAGAATTTTCTGTCAGGGAAGAATATTTACACAAACAGGGAGACAAAGGGAAGTGATGGGTGGTTGTCCACCCTTGGTGGAATACTTGATGGAACCCATAACAGGCAGGGTTATTAAAAGGTGATAAATTAAAAGGACATGAAGAATTATACATGATAAAAATCAATCAGAAGAACTCTGGCAGGACTGGGGAAAAGGGGTTGGGGGAAATTAGATCACAAAGGATCAGTGCAGGGAAGAGCATAGGGCTTCTAAGAACACACACAAAGATGTTTGCATGGAAATGCTTGTACATTGCAGAGGTCTTCCCTTGGGTTCAACTACCAGAAGTGTGAGAGGGATTGAAAGTTGAAACTGGGATCATGCCTTTTAGGAGTGTGCAAACATGATGAAGTTTAAAGACACATTACACAATGCCCTAGGGCAGATGCTGGGTGAACACTTTGAAGTTGTTAAAGAGGTGATGATGCTTAATTTGGTTAGGGGAACTAGTATGCCAAGACATAAGACTTTAGTAACTTAAATTGTGTTAGTGACCAAAAAAGGGATAACCAGAAAGTGGAGATCAAAAAGTTAGTCTGACCTTGGAAAATGCGCTATTATATTGTAAAGCAGTTGTAGGGGAGTTGTTAGATATGGGGAAAATAACAAGGTGCATATTCTTGGATGGAACGTGCTGGGACCATTACCTTCACAGTGGGGAATAGATTAATAGGAAGAGACACATGTTGGAGGGAGTTGAAAATGATGCATAAATAAAAGAATAATGAATGGCATTTAGGTTTTTTGGTTAGAAAAAAGTCAGTAGCTTGAAATGTTATGAAAACATGGTTATGTAAATCCAGTAAGCATATGATTGCTCTCTTTAATTTTTCCAAGACTTTTGTGTTTCTAATACAGTGATGGGAATGGACCCCATTCCTAAGTATGATTAAAGTTCATGAAATTAGTATTGCTTCAATCTTTCATGTTGGCCAAAAGATGTCTTCGCAGCACCAGGATAGTGCCCAAATCTGATGACGTCTGTAGTTCATTCGGAGTTACATGTATTGGTAATATATCAAAATACAACTGTAAATTATTTTTGAGACCCATTGTTCCTACTGCTATTGGAACTCTCTGGGTATCCTTCTTCCATATTGCCCTTGTTTCTGCCTGCAAATCCTGTTATTTTATGACTTTGTCTCTCTCTCTATATGTAAGACACTGTAATAAGTGGGTATAGCAATTTCAGTGATCAATGCTACTTTTGTCTTTTCCTGGACTTCTGTATCTCATTTTCTCGCATCTCTTTTATGAACTGTTGGTAATGGGTGAGCCCATGTGATATAAACATAATTTTCTATAATACTTGTGGGTCATGTTTCCTGTGCTTCTCAGCTACTTCAGTATTATAATGTATGCACAATCCTCAGTGCAGTAGTCTTGCCACATTATTATACCTTTCAACAGGCCTTCTGCCATTAGTGCATTACACCCAGCAAAAAGATGTGCGATTCTTTCCAGTTCTGTTTTACAAAACCTACATTAGTCTGTTTCTCCAACATGTTCAATGGACTTACTAAACCAACGTGCAAGTAGTCCACTATCTTGGGGTGCCAATATTAAGCTTTTGTCTTTTGGTTTATATTCACCTCTCCTTAACCATTCCTGCATTAAATCCTGATCGCCATGAGATTGGTCCAAGACTTTGCAACTGTATTTATGCATTTTCCACATTTCTTGCCTTCTCATCTGATCCTTCACCTTATATTCTTTCTTTTGTTTTTTTGGCGCATTCAGTTGTTGCCTGATTTTTATCTACCTGTGGTTTGATTTCCATTTCTGCTTGACACCGATATGCTTCTGCTAAACTAAGCAGGGATGTCATCTAGACTTGTTCTCCTCATGTTTTAAAACTTTGTTTGGCTCTTATGAGGTCAGCAAATGTATATGCAGTCCAACGATTGCAGATTTATACATGTAATCAATTTCAAGGAGGCCCGTACCTGTTTCAGAGTAGGGAATATATAATTGTGGTATACACTGATTTTTATAAGTCATTTGATAAGCATGAAGCACTTTTCTTGTTTTCTGTTTAACTGATCAGTACCTTTTGGGGCCAGTCAATCACCCCAAAACTGTAAGTTAGAACAGGAAGAGCAAACTGGTTTATAGCCTGGACTTTGTTCCGAGATGTCAGAGCTCTTTTCAATATTAATTTTAGTCTTCTAAAATATTCCTATGTTTTATTCACATTTGTTTGTTAATGTTTTATGGTTGATGCTTCAAATTCCCAAATGTTTATACACTCCCTCTTGCTCAAGTTTTTATGCAACATTCCTGAACAAGACTGATATTTTCTTGGTGCTCCAGCTTTCCTGCTTTAAAGGTTGTTTTTGCACATTTATCCTGACCAAATGACATTATTATATTATCTGAGAAAGTATTGACCACTTGTACTTGTGCTTTCAGTTCCTCATCTGATGCGCTATACAGTTTTAAATCATCTGCAAGCAGATAAGTCTTTACACTTTGTTGTTTACTGGCAGCCAAATTGTAGCTATGACCTAATCTATTATTTTATTTATTTTATTTTATTTTACATTTGTTGACCGGGCTAGTCTAACTGGATATATGTCCATTTTCAGTAGAGGCCCGGGGAGAAAAGCTCCAAGGAAAAAACTTACAATTTAATAGAGAATAACATCAAAACAGTTTTATACAGCAATGATTGTACCATAAAAGCAGTATAATTTTAGCATAACATGTTAGCTAAAGAAATTCTTAAAAGAATATAAAAAATAGAAGAAATAAAAGGTTTTTTTTTTTTTTTTCAATTCTAACATTTACAGTTTACATTTGTTGACTGGGCTAGTCTAACTGGATGCAAGTCCATTTCCAGTAGAGGCTCGGGGAGAAAAGTTCCATGTATTTGTACAGAGTAAATAGATGCTAAAAGAATAGAAGTTGTACAGTGTTATCAAAGAAATCAAAGAAAATGTAAGATAATACAAAAGTTTTAACTAATACTGTATAATAGTAATCCAGTTCTTTAAGGTACAGAGATAACTTTTACTTATATACATAACATTTGTGTACTATAGGATATATTGTTAATTTGTAATAGGTAGTAGATGAAGGAAGGTGAGAAGAGTAAGTGGGGGGGCAGAATTAGTCAGGGTTAGTACAGGAGCATAGCCAGTGATTATTGAGATATGGTTTTAGTTGTCTTTTAAAAAGAAAAAGAGAGGTCTGAGCTGTGATATCGGAAGGAAGTTGATTCCGTAGTTTTCCTACAGAGTTGGAGAATAAGGAGTCACCTGCTGAGTTGTTGGATTTAGTAGTATTAATCAGCAGTTTGTTTGAGGAACATAGATTTTTGAGATTGTTATAAGGTGTGATGAGGCTAGAGAGTATAGGAGTGTTGCTAGGTTGATACAGGGTCTTATGAGCTACTGTGAGCTGGTGAAACTGAAGCTGGTTAAGGAATTCTAGCCAGTTTAATTGTTTAAGGCAGTGATGTGTTCTGAAAGGAGAGCCTGTAGCAAATCTAGCAATATTATTATAGGAAGTTGTTAGTTTCTTTAGGTTGTTTTTTGAGATATTAGTATAAATGGGAGCGATGTAAAGCAGAGTGGATAAAAGGTGAGTTCTAGCTGTAGCAGACCTAGCTACTGGAGTAAGAAAGGGTTTGATTTTGTAAAGGGATCCCAGTTTCTTATTAATTAATTTTATTGTAGTGTTTATGTGTATATCAAAGTTTAGACTGTTGTCAATTGTTATTCCTAGCAGTTTAGTGGTAGGGTCAGGTGAGATAAGGGTACCATTATTAGAAGTGAGGTTGAAATGTAAAGAGATGGACTTTTTGGTTGGGCTGAAAAGTAGCAATTTAGTATTCACTTTATTAAGTAGACATCTTAATGGGTTAAGGGGAATGCAAAAGAGCAGCAGTGACAGTTACTCTGGAGTATCCCCCTTTGAATTTTTATTCCTGGGGTGATGATTTGTCCTTGTCATGGCTTAGCGGCAAAGTAGTTTGCCGCTGTTTCATGGTCACTGTAATGTAAACATATCAGTGTAGGGTGTGTCTTGTACATTTCTAAGCAGTCTTTCATCCATGAATGTGGGATGCTGTCAGATGCTTTTTTGTAGTCTTCCCATGCTATACTTAGATTCTTCCCCTTTTTGCAATTCTCCATTATGACTTTAGCAACACATGATCCTTTGTTCCATATGATTTTCTTCTGTTATCCTTTTGTTCTATTGCAATGACTGAATTTTCTTCTAAATGATTATAAAGTCTGTCGGCATGAATTCCAGTGTATAATTTACACATCATTGAAAGTGAAGTTTTGAGCTATAGTTTTTAAAATATCTTGCAGGCCCACTCTTAAGGAGTATCATCATTTTTCCTGTTAACCCGGTTGGTATCAGTTTGGGGTGCCCACATAAATAGTTCTTACTCATGGCTAAATCTTCATGTAAAGATGTTAATACTCTTATACAGAAGTTAGGTACTGCATCTAGACCTGCGGTTTTACATTTAAGAGTTTTTCTTAATTTTGTTTCAATTTCTCTGGCTGTTACTTCATCCCATTTCATATCCTGTACATTTGAACAACTTATCCTTTCTTTTACTTTTTCTATCCATTCAGTATCTTTGCTATGTTCCACTGGATCTTCATAGATATTTCTCCAAAATGTCTTATTTTTTTCTTTTTTTGATGGTGTTTCTGTTTCCTATTGCCTTGTTTCCATTTGTCTATAAAACGTTTTTGGGTGATCAATACATTGTTTATTTTGTACTTTTCTGCATATTTTTGTTTTTATGCCTGCCTGATATCTTTAGTTTATTATTTGCAAGAGTGTATGGTAGATCCTGGTCTGTTCTGATACTGCACATTGCTTTTATCACGTCTGTCTTTCTGAGTATTTTTGTTGGTCTGTTTCTTCTTCTGTACCCTTCTAACAGTGACACTTCTTATTTTAATTACTTTATAGTTTTCTCTGATACTTTCATGATGGCATTTGATTTATTCCCTTCCTTTCCCTTATTGCCCTGTATTTTTGTGGTAAGACTTTATCTGGTATTAATTTAGCTGCACAGTAATGTATCGTATTTACTTCTGCTATATTGCTTGAATTACTTTAAGCAGTCTTGATTTCTGTGTTCATTTGTTTTATCAAATTTTTTTGGGTCTTATTGACTTTCTATAGTCTGTTTCTTTCACTGTTCTTAATTTATCTATCCATCTCTGTTAAATCAAGCAATTTTTCCCTTATGTCATTTTCTTCTAAACTAAGGGCACATTCTTTGTTCTCTCTTTCCCGAAGGCATTCTACAGAAAGTTCCAGAAATATTCCTGTGCCTTATTCTCTTCAGCTTCACCCTGTGTCATCCAGTGCTTTTTCATATGGGAACTCACTGGCCTGTCACTCCACAACCTTGATTGTGTCAGAGATGCCACAGTTTCCTGTTCCTTCCCTTGCTGTGCAACTCCAACTGAACTTTTGTACTGGTTCCCTAAGAAAGGTTCCAAAGTATCTTCATAGTGCAGTTAACTGATCAGATGCTTCCTGCTCCACTGATTTCTCCTTAATTTGGGGATTCATTATTTTATCGTGCTGTGATGTTATCAGAGTTAAATTTTAAATCCATTACTTTGCAGGTAATCCAAAACATCAGTTCCTATATCTTTAACTTCTCCATTACTGGTCATCTTTTCTACTTCCCCATTTGTTTTCTTATTTTTTTGTATTGTAAAATTTTCCATATCTGAATTTCTTTGCCTGTGTCTCTCCAAGTATATTTGGTGCTGCAATTTGTATTGATTAACTTTACTTTTCCTTTGCATAAATATTGCACCATATTAAATATATTTTTCTTTCTCATGTCCATGTTTCTTCTTCAGATGTCTCCCCACTCCTTATGTTTCTCCTTACTCGGGGGACCTCATTGTTCCATCATACTCATTCTGTGACATAATTTGTGTTAGCCTTTCTATACTTAAGCCTTCATTTTATAGATATTCCATAACTTTAGCTTCTCTTTTTTAACTTCTACTTTACTAATCTTCTGTTGTATGTTCCCCTTCTGTGATTTTACTTTTTTTTTCTATTGTGAAATTTTCCATGTCTGTGTGTCTTTGGCTGTATTTCTCTTCGAGTATCTTTGGAGCTGCTTTTTTGTAGTTATTAATTTGGCATTCTTCTGTGCATAAATTTTGAACCATATCTGATCTCTTTCTTTACCATGTCCATATTTCTTTTTCTTGCCTTTCAATAATCTGTAGATTTTGTTCTTTATATTTTCGCACTTCCTCAGTTGCTTCTTTTTCCAAACAGTCCGAGGTTTCTTGACTGAGTAATGTTTTTCATGAATCTGTTGTATTAATAAACACAAATTTGCATTTGAAGCTTTTTACAGTTTTTCTTGTGCAAGTATTTTTCTTTCCCCTAATTTCTGTCAGTCTTTTTGTATATCTTCTGTCTGGAAATAATGGGCTTCGGTTGTTTCAGTGTCTTGAAATTTTTACATCGTCATTTTTTTCCAATCCTGGCACCAGTGCACTTACCAGGATTGGGCACTTTATCTTGGAAAGTGTGTACCCAGATGTCTTTTGTTTTTTAACCTTCTTGTGTCCATGATGTATGCTGTATAAAATGCAGTCTATATATCAGTGTCATCTTGGTGAGATTTTGTGAGAACAAGTTCCACCTTGTTAAGGTACTCACCAAGACTTGAGGATGAATTCAGTTCCAGCAATACTACTCTCCTTGGCTTGCTGATTTTATTATCTCTCCATTCAGAGATTGCAGTGTTTTGTTGATGATTTTGGATGCATGTTTACTAAACTGAGTTCAATAAAGCTGTGTTCAGAAAGGAAAAAACATCAAAGTGCAGCTTTTCCATTACCTTTGTAGCTAAAAGCGCATCCTGACTTCAATTTACACCTGAATATTTTTTGTCCCTAGAATTTACTATAAAATGCCACACTATTTTAGGACATAACCTGTACTGATATTGACTACCAACACACCTAAATGGCCATTAACATGTGCCAGGCTGCTACATAGCAGCTCAGTTTTGTTATGGGATGGATGTGGGATGGATATAACAGAGTGAGGTGTACCGAGCCAAAACATGCCAGGCTACCACATAGCAATTCAGTGTTGTTAAGGGGTGGGTGTGATAGAGTGAATGAAACAAACTGTAGTAAGCTGAGCTAAATGTAATTGTTACATAAAAAAAAAAAACTGTGGTTGTTTTTGGTAAACTTTACAGCATGTATGTAAAATGTGAAAAATGAGAACTCTACAGAATAAGTAATAGCTTTCACCTGAAATGCAGCAGAGTTGTTAAAAAGTGAAAGTGAATTCTCCAAATGTGCATGTATTTGTAGTTTATATGTGGTCTTTGAAATGTTACCTCAGGTCATAGGATGCATTGCCTTATTTGGACTAGCTTCTCCCCAATAGTCATTTGACTATGGAAACAGGAAACTCTACATTCCTTATTAAAACTAACCAGGAAATACAGAACATATTGCTGCTTTAAACAGAGTGTAAGTAAGGGTTCAGTAGTTTTTGCCTTACTTTCAGAAAGTGCACACAGTGCATGGCAGCTGTGGAACAGAAGCTCAAGTCTAGAGTTATTTGACTGTTAAGCAACTAATTTAGTCTCAAAATATTGTGGATAGTGATGTAGTTATTATGGGTATGTATGTAGACTTGGTGGTATCATAACTGTTGGTATCTGCCTTTTGAAGAATGATTGAAGCTATTGTATCTCTATATAATGGGTGATTTATTTTAAGGGTAAAACAGTAATTGTATTCTCATGCATCAGACTGGTTTGGCTCCTTGTAGCAGATTATTTCTGCCAAGTCGTGGAAAACATTTGTGTATCTGTTTGTGTGTAAGTGTAAAATAATCTTAGATAAGTTCATGTTTCAGTTGCTGTTGGTAAGATATCATGGGAAGGCATTGGGTTTGGGACCAAGATGAGTGATGCCCTTGGATGTGTGTTAACTGTAACAGTGCTCTGCAGATGGTCAGTGTAAAGCTTATTTGGGTTTGTCAGGTAATGGTGTTTACCCATGGTAGCAGGACACTTTTAAGATGTTATTTGACAGCAGTGGAGTAGATCACCAAGACTGTAACTCTTATCCATCACACATAAGTTGGTGGCAGCAGAAACATACTTGTATGCCTCTTCATCACACAAGTAATTGGTTTGCAGTGGTGTGGATACAGTGTCAGGTCTGGGTTCCTTTTCTTGCCGTGGCACAGTAGCTAGATTGTGGTGCATAAAGGACAGGTCATTGACTTTGTGTTTAACAGTTGCCGTCCATTTGTGGTTAATCAAAGTGGGTTTTCTTCCCTGTGATTTACATCTTTTTTTCACTTTTGATTGTATTTAATTTAAGTTAAAAGTGTGTACATTGTGCATTCATTAGACCCCTGGCTTGTATGTTTAATAATTCCTCCATAGTGTTACACAGAGTGTATTCCCCTTGCTAATTTATTAGATTGGACCTCCATACTCCCAATAAAATGGTTTTCCCTCTAACTTTCCACTCCTTTAACATGCCTGCATTTACTTTTCAATTTAGAGTACAGTTGAAGTTGGTTTTCTAGTCAGAGTGTAACCTTGCTCAGAGCAGTAGTGATTATTCAGTAATAGGGATTTACTGTTGTTTCTGAGGGTTAGAAATTACTAGCTGGCTTTCTAGCTGTTTTCTTATTGGTTCTTTCACTTTAGCTCCCCACCTTAACAGTGGTGGGCATTGCTCAGTGCAGTGCTGCTTATCACGGTGTTCAGTAGACTCCATCACTTTCATTAGTAAGCGTCTGGAACCATGGATTTGCACTTTTCAACTGTTTGTTTGTAGCTTGGTTGAAATGGGTATTCTGAGACAATGTAGCAAATCTCACATTTACTGGCAACCACCAACTACTTAAGATGACACTGTGTGTGAGGGATGTGGTCATATAATGTTACTGGAGACAAAGATTCATGCAAAGCCACTACAAATGTTAAGCTGGTTGTCAGTATCTCATGGCACCTCCTTAAACTAGTCACATGCAGCTCAGACCAAACAAACAGACCTACATATGCTGAGGCATTTAAAATGGAGCTACCCAATTACAAATATCTTTTAAATATGACCTAAGAAACACGTACCCTCAGCAGCCTCACAAACACAACACAGGTAGCATCCACCATGAAACATACATTGATGCATCAAGTTGTTTTAAATCAAAAGCCCATAAGGCAAACCTCCATACAATCCAGTTTCATTGTTGTAGGTATCTCCACACTGAGACACACTTACTGGGCTGCCCTACTGGTCATCCTGAAACAAGACTTGTCAGACTCCCTACAGAAGCTATTTATTGTTAGCCTCCAAACATGACAGATGAATTGAGAACAGCAACAATCATCCCCTTGCACAAATGTGGAGTGTCAACTGATCTGGGAAATTATAGGCCCATAAGCCAGCATTATCTGTAAAACTATGGAAAGGATCTTTACAGAATTGATCGGCAACCTACAAACTCCTGACCCAAGCCAGCTTAAACATTTTAAGGGGAGAGCCTGCCTACTTAACCTGTTTGACGACTTCAAAAAGTTACTGAAACAGGGAATGAGGACACATCAGTGCACACCACATATCTAGACCTTGCAAAGGTATTCAGCAGCATCCCACACCCAGACATCATAGATCAACTCTCCTAGTTAAATGTAAACCTTATGCAACTCATTGGATAGCAAACTGTCTCACAAATAGAACCCCAGAATTTAGGGCTGGCGGCTGTACCTCCACCAAAAGACCTGTCACTAGTGCTGTAATGCCTGGGACAATCCTTGGGTGACTCTTTGCCATTTGCTTCTTTGAGGTCAGGGAAAATGTTAAGGGTTTATGGCTGAGCAAGTTTTCAGAGGAGTATAAACTTGGTGCAGTCATCAACTCCCAAGAGGACACCCAAGATCTTCCAAGAGGGACTTTCCCAGAAAAAAAAACTGATGTCAAAACCATGTACCAAAAAGCAGATGCCAAGAAATGTGTAATAGTATATCTGAAGTAGGTAACTTCATTTTATCTGAAACCTGTGGGTATTCGAATCCAAATCGGATCTGAGCCGGCAACTTTTCAAGCATCTGCTCTGAGCTCCAAGCTCCTCCACCTTACCAATAACCCATCACTATCTCCTACCTTCCCTCAGATCTCGTTTGCCGCTTCATGCATCAGCATCATGGTCACTGTAGCTCTGAGCATTCGGGTTGTAGTAAGTTGCCTTTTGGTCTTTTTTCGTGTGTAGTGAGAGTGTGTTCTCAGTTAGTTCCCTTTCTTCCCCCTAATGCTTGTTCTTCGGTAAACACACACAAAAAAAAGTTTAGTGTGGTGAAGTAGTTTAGAGTAGGCCCTCCCTTCCCCATAGGTGTGCGTGATTATAGTGTGGTGGAGTATGGTAGGTGTGGCTGTGTGAGCCTAAACCTACATTTAGGAAATGCACAGAGTGTGGCCATAAGCTTTCACTGGTGGATGGTCACACTCTGTGTGTTGTTTGCCTGGGTGTTCCCCATTTATCAGTACAGTGCAGTGTGTGCACCAGTTTTAACCCTAGGGCCTAGAAGGAGAGTAAGGCCAAACTGGTGGCTAAGGGCCTTCTCCCTGCTTCCACGCTGGACTCATCAGCCTCTGCTTCCGCAGCTGCTGCCTAGCCCCCCCCCCCCGGGACTCACCCTCCCCGCTAGACCTGTTGAAGGGGAAGCCAAAGGAAGAGACAGGAAAAAGGATAGAGACAGAGAGAAGAAGGGGGATAGGCCCTGTAAATGGTCTCCAGATCAGGAGTCCTTCCCTAGCCCGCCTTCCAAGGTGTCGAGACCTGTCTCCTCTGCTGCACTCCCCTAGATTCTTCTCGGAGCCGATGGAGCCTTTGGAACCGAGGCCTTCATCCAGATCTTCGTAGCGCCCAGCCAGATCCGAGTCGGTTGCTTTGTCGCGCTCAACTCGGAGTCTGTCTGAATTGGATATGGACAGGATGAGATTTATTCGGTCCCAAACCCAGATGGGAGTCCTGCCAGGCCCTTCTCCCTCTGAGAGGGGACCTCCACACCTTTCTTTCATCAGATTTCTCCTTCCCCAATCTGGCCTGTGGTTTTGGGGTTTATGGATCCGAGGATCTTTGGAGCTGGGGGTTCAGTGCCAACAGTTCCTCCAACCTTGACGCCGGCAATTACCTTGAGTTCCTCTGATCTGAGGATAGGGAGTCGGACCTGATGAGATGTAGGTGTCTTCAGCTCCGACCTTGTCCAGAGCCGAGCCATTTCCTTTGGAGCTCTGGCTACCCCAACCTCTTCCCTGATCCTCAAGGTTGACCCAGGGAGAGCTTCCTCCTTGTTGGGTGCTAAGGAGGTGCACTCTCCATCAGCGTTCGACGTGGTGGAGAGTGTTCTCTCCCAAGGATCAAGACCCCAGCCTATTTCCTTGGATTCCACCCAGACTCCCTCAGATTTGGTTACGACTCACTTCAGCTTGTCCCAGGGACATTCCATGCTAGAGGAGCCCCAGGCAGTTCCCCTGGAGGAACCCCCCCATGGCTCACGAGCCCTCTTCAGAGAGTCCCATTGAAGAGGGTCCTCGTAAGCACACGTGTAAATGGAGGCACCTGGACTCCCCCGAGTCCTTGACAGAAGACACTGATTTAGATGGAGAAGGTTCCCCCAGGTCACCTCCCGAGGATGTCTCCTTTGGAGACATCATGGAGATCCTCCGCCAGAGTGGAGGTTGGTCAGCCCCAAAACCTTTTATGGATGAGTCAGTGTTCCTGGCGGCTTTTGGCACAGGCCCATCTACATCCTGGGTGTCCCCACCTGTGGATCCCCTGGTGGATCTCATCAGCACATGGGCATGGAAGGAGCCTGACACCATAGAGCCGATACCTAAACACCCGGACAAGATTCTCTCTCCACCCTCTGACAGACAGGCCTGGTTTAAAGGATGCCCCGTGGATGCTATGGTGGTTTCAGCAGCCACCAAGAGGGATCTGGCTCAGGAAAGTTCCTCGGTCCACCCTCCGGATGAGGAGTCCAGGGCGGTAGACCACTTTGGGAAGCGAGTGTATTCTTCATCGACTTTTTCCATCTGAGCGCTGAACTATTTGGCACATGTTATATGACTGCAGTGAGACCTAGTCACGGAGTTAACTGAGTCACCCCCAGAGTCCTTGTCGCCGGAGGACAAGCATCTGTTCTCTGCAAAAATGTCGACTCTGAAGTCAGTATCAAATATGTCCATGCACTCCTTTCCCATGCTACGGAAGGAGCAGCTAGGGTGGCTGGGACTGGCGTGGCTATGAGGCGACACGCTTGGCTCAGGCTGTGTCAATTTGTGGACCCCTACAAGACGTCTTTCACGAATTCTCCCTTTGGTTGTTATTCTTTTTGGGAAGACCATACGTGACACCCTTGTCCAGAGTGAAATAGATGGGAAGACTTTATCTGCCATCGGAATCCACTACTCTAGTCCTCAAAGATCCTTTTCTAGGAATCAGAGAGGGCAAAAGAAGATGTGGTTCCGGAAATCACAGTTTTCCCGGGACTCTCAAGACAACTTGTCCCTTAGAGGCAGAGGGGGACAGGACAGGCGCTGCCCCAGTGGCAGAGGGGGTCCGAGGAACTTTGGGTCTAGGGAGACCTTTTCAGACAGGCCCACGCAGCAGCCCTGAGGGGTTGCCCGACTGTCCTACTCTGGAGGCAGTCCGGCAAAGATTATCATTGCACCCAGTGGCTTGGGAGTCCATAACTGCGGATCTTTGGGTGCTTCAAATAATATCCAGAGGCTACACCATCCTGTTTGTTACTTTTCCCGTCCAAATAACGCACCTCACAGATGTCCCCACCCACTCAAAGGGAGACTGCAACGCCAGAGATTTCCAAGCTGCTTCACAAAAGAACCATCAAACCAGTCCCCCCACCCCCCCAGTCAGTCCAGATCAGGTGTTTACTCCAGGTTCTTTTTAGTGATAAAAAAGACGGGGGACCTCAGGCCCATTTTGGACTTGTCAGCCTTAAACCTGGCAGTCGCCAAGCAGAAATTCCGGATGGTCACCCTACAGTCTATTCTCCCTTATCTTCGAGAATGTGACTAGATGTACTCGATAGACCTCCAGGACGCTTACTACCACATCAAGATTCGCAGAAGCTCCAGGAGAGTCCTTCGCTTCCGGCTGGGAGCCAATCATTTCCAGTTCAGAGCCCTACCCTTCGGTCTCACCACAGCCTCCAGGGTGTTTAGCAAGGTAATGGCAGTCGTAGCGGCTCACCTGAGGCTTCAGGGAATTCAGGTATTCCCTTACCTAGATGATTGGCTCCTTGTTGCTTCCACCAAGCTTCTTCTTCGCCAAGCCAAAGACTCCTTCCTTCATTTTGCAGACCGGCTAGGGATCACCATCACTGTTTCGAAATCCCTCTTGAACCCAGTGCAGATCTTGGACTTTATCAGGCATGGCTGGACACCCTTCGATTGAAAGTCTTTCTAACTCCAGACAGGGTCTAGAGTCTATGGGCCCATATAGCAGTAGTTCCTTGGCCGCAGGTTACCGAAAGCGGGTGATGTTCTCAGAGCCCTGGGCTCTATGGCTGCAGCAATCTCTATCCTCCCCTGTGCGCGTCTTCACATGCGTGTTCTCCAGTGGACTCTATCCGTACAATGTCTTGGCTAGATCTCCCCATGGAATATCCAATACAAATCAGCAAAGCCTGCAGAGCGTCACTCCTCTGGTGGCTCCAATCACCGGAGATCTTAGCGGGACACCCATTTGTTGCACCCACAGCCCAAGCCACAGTGACCATGGATGCCTCCCAGCTCGGGTGGGGGGGCATTTTCTGGGGAGGACAGTCCAAGGCATGTGGTCCCAGATTGAGACCAGATTGCACGTCAGTGTTCTGGAGATGAAAGCAGTGCTTTTAGCATTGCAAGCCTTCCACACTATTCTTCCCCCGGGGACTATTGCAGTTGAGTCAGACAACATGTCGGTGGTCTGGTACATCAACAAACAGGGAGGAGACGGATCTTATCCTCTGTGTCGTGAGGCCATGAGGGTGTGGGAGTGGATGATCTCTACCAGTCGGTTTCTGATTGCAACGCACATCCCGGGACGCTCCAGCATTTTAGCGGACAGATTGAGTCGGGCTATTCTAATGCCATACGAGTGGTCTCTGAAACAGTTGATAGCGGAGGAGATCTTCCTTGCGTGGTGTTAGCCTTGTTGCGATCTCTTCGCATCTCCTTCCAACGCAAAGTGCAACGAGTTCTTTGCTCTGATCCCCTCACCAGGGGATCTCCCCAGAGACGCTCTGGTCCATGCTTGGCCTCCCGGGTTACTGTATGCTTATCCCTTGTTACCACTCATTCCGAAGTTTCTTCAGAAAGCTTGCCAACTGGAGTGCAAGGTGATCCTCACTGCCCCATTCTGGCCTCATCAGGTGTGGTTCCCCTTCCTCTGGTCTCATGTTCTAGCTCCTCCATGGGATCTGGATCCCTGCCCAGATCTCATTTCTCATTCCTCGGGCGCTTGTCAGCCCAACCTGGACAGCCTTAAGCTGACTACTTGGTTGCTCCAGTTCCCTTGATTTCCAGGACTCCCGGTCTTTCATCTTAATGTAAAAACTATTCTGGTGGCGTCTCATAAGGCCTCCACTAAGAAGATTTACCCCAGTAAATGGAAATGATTCGCTATTTGGGCTTTTCAGAGGGACCTGGATCCTTTTACAGCCCCTGTTCCTGCAGTCTTGGATTTCTTTGCCAGTGTTTTTCAGCAAGGGGCTAGTTCCTCCACTGTGAAAGTGCAACTGGCAGCTCTTTCGAATTACCACGTCGGTGAGAACATGAATGCTCTGGCCTCTTCTAGACTGTGTAAGGCTTTCCTTAAAGGCACCTTTCTTTTGCGTTCTCCAATTAAGGACTCTGTTCCTCCTTGAGACCTTACCTTATTCTACAGGCTTTAGTCGCTCCTCCCTTCGAACCTGCAGCATCAGTAGATTTGAAATTCTTATCCTGGAAGACAGCCTTCCTAGTGGCCATTACGTCGCCTAGGAGGGTTTCTGATATTCAGGCTCTGTCTGCCGTGCCCCCTTACTTGATCTTCCATAAGGACAGAGTTTCTTTATGCACAAACCCTTCTTTCTTACCAAAAGTGGCTTCTGAGTCAAACATCAGTCAAACAGTTAAACTGCCTGTTTTCTTTACAAATTTTCAGAACAAGGGTAAATGTTAACTGCATTTACTAGATGTTCATAGGCGACTTCATTTTTATTTACACAGGACAAAGCCATTCCGTAAGTCTGACCAGTTATTTGTGTCCTTTTCTAAACCCTTTTTGGGTAAAGCCAACTCCAAGGTTTCCTTAGCTAGATGTATTTCATTATGTATTTTGCAAATTTACAAAGACAAAGGTCTGTCCCCCGCCTGGTCCTATTAAAGCTCACTCTACCAGATCTGACACGACTTCTGCTGCCTTTTGGTCTATGGTTTCAGTGGACGACATTTGTGCGGCAGCAACTTGGGCAATGTCACAAACCTTAATTTCTCATTAAGTTGGATTTGATCTTAGAGGGAGAGCATCCTTCGGCTCTGCGGTGCTCAGGAATATCCTTCCATGAGGGCCTCCCAGGAGTTTGAGTAGCTGGGGACTCTGTCCCACAGGTTGCAGATAAAATGAAGTTAACTACTTCAGATAAAGAAGTTATGTACTCGCCATAACGTTCCATTTAAGTCGTTACACTTCATTTTTCTGCACCCTTCCCTCCCTCCTTCCCCCGAACCTGGTCATGGTTTATTGTAAGTTGAGTTGCTGATTAGTTTGAGTAGTGGCAAACTTGATCTGAGGGAAGGTAGGAGATGGGTTATGGGTAAGGGGGAGGAGCTTGGAGCTCAGAGCAGATACTTGAAAAGTTGCCGGCTCGGATCCGATATGGATCTGAATACCCACAGGTTGCAGAAAAATGAAGTGCAACTACTCAGATGAAACGTTAGTGAGTACATAACTTTTTTTTTTTCCAACAAGCATGACCACCCTAGTAACTATCACATTGACAACACACCGCTGAAAATTGATCCTATAGTCGGGGATCTGGGAACTTTTGATGATGACAGTGGTGCAGCAGTAGTGTTGTTGCCTCACAGAAAGAGGTTCTTCGGTTCGATTCTTGGCTGGAGTGCCTTCTATGAGAGTTTGCATGTTCTCCCTTCATTCGTTATCGGTTTCCTCCCACATTTCAAATACATACATCTGGAGCATTTCTCCCCAGGCCTCCACTGAAAATTTACTTTGTTCCAAGTTGGAATTTCCTGGTAAACAATTGTTAAACAAATAAAAATAAATGACAAATTGACCTTTGATCACCAGATGTCCACAACTGAACGAAAGTCCTTTTTCATTGCACAAGTTATGTCTATAAATGTATGGTATCCAAGTCCAGGGATGTAATCATTCCACTGTACTCTGCTCTCATTAGGACATTCATTGAATGCCCCGTTCTGTATATACCCATCCAAACACTTGGCACAACTAGCATGGCTGCAGTGCTTTCTCACAAAAAAAAAAAAAATAGAAAGTCAAGGCCCTAAATCATAAAAACTTTGCTGACCCTCACAAAGCTATATCTTAGCATTATACCGGCTACTAAGAGGTGACTTCAATCTTGTGTTTGAGCTTCAACAGACCGTATCTTGTCAGACCTGTTATCAAAGCACAAGTCTAATGGTAGTGTAAACACCCAAACAAGGGGGATCTTGATCTCTTTGCAACATAAACGGGCCATGTTGGAAGGATAAATGTGTATTACAGAGGGTACCACTCCTGTGGAACAAAGAACCTCTAAACTCTGTTCAAAGGAAATTTAAAATACTGGATGGGAAACTGTAAATTCATCCCTTGTTTAGCCCTCCTGTCCTTTATGGAAAGGGGCAGCAAGTAAATGTCTCAAGATATCCATGTTCTGCCAATCTCTATGTAATTCATGCACAAAATATAAGGGCTTAAAAACTACTATAGAAATGTAAAGCTATGCTTCTCAAGCTCCTCACAGATAAATATCCTAGTAAGTACCTATGAAACTTCAGTGTGCAGTGGAGGAACTGGCTTGATGGCTCTCTAAAAGATGAGATTAGGCTCGAGGTATCTGCTTATACAAGTCTGTACAGCATTATGGTCTGTGTGGCCTACAGTGTTTGGGCAACAGCAGAACAGGTACCAAAACCAGAAAGGAGTAAGATAATTCCATGTTCCTTTTTATACCTAAAATGACTAAAGACTTTTGACTTTTGTCATATTTTGGATATGAAAAGTCTAAGTGTGTGTTTCCCCAAGGAGTCCTTATAAATGTTCATGGTGTGGGCCATCCTGCTATGTCTAGATGGAGGAGATTGGATATACTGTTTGGTCTTCCAAGATGCTTATCTCCATGTAGGGTTTGCCAAGGAGTTCAGTGGTTCCTTCACTTATAAACAGAGATAGTCATTGCCATTTCTTGACCCTTCTGTATGGGCTAACCTGTATTGCAGGGTGTTCACCAAATGCATGTTAATAGTAACAGCTTTGCTGAGACTGCAGGGCTCCAGTATATTCATCTATCTGGGAAATAATCCCTACTGTCCTGACCAAGTATGGTCTCACTCAGTGTAGTGGGTCTCTGCTCAGGTTGTTTTTCCTCCCTTGGGATGATGGTGAAACTTTTAAAAGTCCTATTTCCCCCTCATTTCAAATTCTGACATTCATCAGCTGTTCCCCTTGAAAACCAGGAGTTGTTGAGATGGTCTCAGACGTCAGTTTCTGAGGCAAGTGATCTCTTCTACCATTTTTGTATTTTACAATGGGAATGTGTCTGAGACTTTTAAGGATGACACACATCAGACTTCACACAAAACAATTACCTTCTTTTCGTATTCCTGCATGCATTTGGCCAGGGCCTGTCATTCTCATTTAGCTTGGTTGGCTGTACCCTACCTACCTTCAGTTAGCATCTCTTTCATCTTAAACCGTGCTTATGGGTATGTCTGCCTATAGGGGGGGGAAGCTGGCAGATAGCATAAAGGTAATTGACTGAGACTTGTTGATGTACTGACCTTCTGGAATTGAGGAAAGTCCTTTTTATCCCTACAAGCCTTCTCATACTCCCCTCTGAGGGGGATTTTGTGTGTTTTGGAGGATGGCAAGAGTCTGCTAGCTGAACAAAGAATGACACAATGCTATCCACTGTGCAGGGAATCCATGATAGTGTGGCACTGGGCCATTCAATCAGACGACTTTTTGGTGAAGACTTGCATTCAATGAGAGACCAACTTGCTACCCAACAGGTAAAGCTATTGCCACCTAATGTCCTATGAGTGGTCAAAAGTCTGTCAGTCAGGAGGAGGATTTTTACTATCCGGACAGTCAGGTGTGTGAACTATTTGCCTCCCCAAGTAATTCAAAATGTCCTAAATTCTTCTTGCTCATCCATCCTCCAGCAGGTTTGGACAACGGATGCATTTGCTCAACCATTGCCGTAATGATTTCTCCTGTGCATTTCCCCATGCCTTCTGACAAACAAGGTTCACCGAATGGGCCAGATGACACAAGATCAGAGTAATTATGATTGCATTGTCTGGGTAAGGGAGATTTGATTGCCTTTTCTTCAGCAATATGTCCTCTGGGCCTAATTGAATAGTCTTCCTTCAGACAGCTAAAATCTTCTGTGGAAGGCTCACCCAGAACTTTATGCTGAGAAATTAACTGCATGGCTTCTCTAGTCCAGTTAATTACTAAGTCTCATTGGTTCTCAGAGTGCCAGAGCTTTCAGTTGCCCTCATGACTTCTCAGATAATGTCTGTCCTCTCTTCTGCCAGGAAGTCATTTATTTAGAAAATAGAGAGTGCATAGTCTACTTTTCCTTGCACCTTCTATCACTCAGCACTTCAGTCTTTTCAGCACCAGTTCCTGAGGTTTTGTATTACCTATAGGAAATCTTCAGCACTGAACCCACTGTTTAAAAGGAGCATTTAGCAGCCATTTTTAGTATTCATTAGGGAAGAAATCCTCTATTGTATGGAAGTATGCAAGGGTTTTCTTCAAAGTATTTTTTTCAAATTAGACCTTCATTAAAAGACCAACTTTCCTCATGGGATAGTCGCATTATTTTGGAGAAGCTGAACTTTCTACTTTTCAAATGAGCAGCATCGGCTGAATTAAAGTTTTTTCATTGGAAAACTTCCTATTGGACATCACTTCTGTTAGAATTTCAGGCTGCTTCTCTCAAATCATCATGCTTGTTTTTGAGAAAGAAAAAGGTGCTGTCAGGATTAAACCATACTTTATGCTTATGGTGGCTACAGAAACCAATCTAAATGAATCATTTGACTTGCCATTTTTCTTTGCTTGTAGTTGCTGGGAGAGAAACTCCTTAATTTTATGGGTGATAGCTCAGCCACGAAATAGATAGACGTGGCCCTGGGAGAAGTAGCTTTTTCTATCCTTTGATAAAACATGTCCGTGCATAAACATCATGAATTATACTCTATAAGTGGTTGGCAAACTATACTAGCTTTCATAAAATAAGTATTGAAAGATATTCTCACTGACCCTTATGGCACATTGTACCAGGGCAGGTACTGCCTCTGCATCATTGCGACCTTTATGGACTTTTTGAATAACATTTACACTGCTGCTGCTGGTTGATCTTGCTTGAACACTTTTCTGACGCAATGTACCCAGATGTCATCTCACGGTCCAGTTCTTTATTTGGGGCCACTTTTATGACAGTCATGATCCCTTAATATCTCTACCTAGGATTAGTGAGTGGCTGTATCCTAGGAGTTACCAGTGATGAACCCATTATCCGATACAGAAGTTATGGGTACATACTAAAATGATAGATCTGTAAGAGGAAGGTCTGTCTTGCCTAGCAGACATTCCAACTCCTGGATTCATTGCTTCTTGTCTTCATGTTTATTGGGTATTTTTCCTCAGCTTTTTTTACTGACTCAGAACTGGAGAGGTGGTTCTGTGATGCAGTGTGAGAATGTGGAGGGAAAGAGGGCTGGATGCTTGCAAATATTTGATCTCCCAAGTGGTCCTAATGTATGTGCTGTTAGTGATAAGGTGTGATTATATAGGCTTATAATAATTCCATGTCATGCCATCAGTTAATGTGTCCGAAACAGGGGCTATGGTCTCTAGCACAAACTGTACGTCTCGCAAGTACGGTATGCCTGGCCAAACCAATATAGAAGAAAACACTAGAGGCCAGCATGTGCAGCTTAATCAACTTTAATACGTAAAAATAAAACTAAGGCATATAATGCCACAGAAAAAGATTTGTTTCAGTTCAAACCGGTTTCAGCTAAACAGCCTTCCTCAGTGAAAAAGCAAATTACACGTTTACAACTTTTCATGAATATTTATACATACCAGCAACCAATCAGAAAATGGTACAATCCAAACCAAAAGCTGGTGTTTTAATAGTTGCTTACAACATATATTCAGAAAAACATTTTAATTATTATATGGAAGTAACTATATTGTCCCCTATACATGAATCCTATAGCAAAATTAGCTACATATGTGAATATATTAAGGTACTTGAAAAAAGTAATAGTTACATAGCCTGTGAGTGTATTATTGGGGAAAATATCCAATAATTAATAAGGTCCTAAATGCCATAATATAGTGTGTTAAACCATAAGTTCACAATAACAAAAACAAAACTATATGGATAAATTGTATGTCCAAAAACATTCTAGTATGATGACCAGTAATAAGAAGCCTATTGTATGCTTATTAATTAATAGTTTGATACAAAAGTATGCATAAATAACTAGGAGTCAATCCAAATGATTTATAAATATCATAGATCTAATTTAAATGATTCACACTCCTAATAAAATGGTATACAACAATTGTATATTATATAATAAGCACAAAAATTACAGTATTCATATGTTATAATACCAACTCATAGTGAACATCACGATGATACATTCAATATTGAGAAACATTGGAAAATGTTTCATATGTAGCCTAACCACATAGTCTATACAATACTAAACTACATATTATACAAGTTATTGGTATCTGTTTTATAACTCAAACAAATTCCAGTTCCACAGACTAATCCGTGGTGTCAGCATTCCTATAAGATTGCAAATGGTCATTAAGGCCAGGGGGGGAGAGTGCACCCAAATGGATAATCCAGTATTTCTCCTTGTGGTTCAAAATGCTATGTCACCCCTGTTGGTTGCTCCTATCTACAGTGATTTTATCAATAATCATAAACATAAACTTTGCATTGTGATGTTTAACAGTGTGTCGATATAAAGCATTGGTCTCTTTCTTATTACGAATATCACTTTTGTGTTCCCCCATTCTAACCCGTAATGAGCGTGATGTTTGTCCAACATAGAATGCTGAACACTGACATGTTGCCAGGTATATGACCCAACTGCTGCTACAGTTACCAAAAACTCTAAGATCATAAACTTGACTCGTATTAGTGCTCGTAAATTGTTTGTTTACTTACTTGATTACATGATGTACAGTGGCCACACGAAAATGTGCCCAGTAGTTGGTCCCCAAATATAGTCATTTGTTTGTAGATGGCCCTACCACTTTCTTTATGTTTATAGTGTGAGAATAATGCTCCTAGCATTTTTCCTAGTCTGTGAAAAAACTGACATTTGGGACCCAGAATGTCTCTCAGATGATCATTCGCTAATAATATATTCCAATTTGCATCAAGGGTATTTCTAATAACATTATGGTTTCTACCATAGGTAGTAACAAACCTCAATGAGGATTCTTGTTTAAATGGTTGGTGAGTTTTGTATTCAAGTAGTGTGTTCCTATCCTTTTTGTCTGACCATATACTGGCTGATGTTATGTCAAATGGATGATATCCTCTGTTCAAGAATCTTTTCTGGAGATCCACTTTGGCTTCATCAAAATCCCTTGTTGAAGAACAAATGCATTTGATCCTAAGAAATTGGGATTTTGGTATGTTGCGGATGGTGTGGCGCAGGTGCATGCTAGATGCTTGAAGTAGTGTATTATATTGTGGATATTTCCTATGAATTTTGGTACTCAGTGTATGGTCATTATTCCTGTACACTGTAACATCCAGGAAATCAATAGTTTTGGGGTGGAATGTTAGTGAATTGTATACCCCAGATGTTACTATTAAGATATTCCACAAACTCCGGTAAGTATACTGCATCAGCACGCCACACCATCCAACAATCATCAAGGTATCTACGCCATATATCTATTTCAACCATGTAAATATTATGGAGTGGATTATATATCAGACATTCTTCCAAATATGCCATGAATAGGTCGGCGTATATGGGGGCAAAAGATGCCACCATGGCAGTACCTTGAAGTTACCAATAGCATTCTCCCTGAAAGTAGAACACATGTTTATTGAGCACATGTTCAGCCATGCAGATGATCAGTGAGTTAAAGCCTGGTGGATATAATTTGGCATTTTCTAGCCAATACTGTAGAGCTTGCAACCCTGCCCAATGAGGTATGCTAGTGTACAATGATTTAACATCCAATGTACACATAAGCCAATGTGGTTCCAATTGGGTGTCTTGTATAATCTGTAAGAATTGTGTCGTGTCCTGTATTCTGGCCCTAACCTTTTTCAATAATGGTTGGAGTTGATGTCCTTCAAGAATGCAACTGCAGTCATAACATATGGGTTGTCCTGCCTCAGGCAGCCCTCGGTCGGCCAAATTCCAAAGTCTGGGTCCGGCGTCAGCTGGTGTCGCCTCCTCTCTGACGTCACAACGGCTGGAGTATAAAGGCATCGGCCGACGCCATCTTCTCCAGTCTTTCTTGCCGCGCGGTGCCCGAAGCAGAAGCAGTTCGCAAGTGCCGGTCGGTCAGCTCCTGTGTTTTCAGTACCGAAGTCATCTAAAAGCTAAGTACCCCATTGGGGAACATTTTTTCTTGCCTCAGCCGATGTCAGAACAAATTGAGAAAGTTAATAATTGTTTGTCTTGTGGTAAACAAAAATACCTCATAAGGACTTCCATTCCTACTGTCTTCCTTGCCTGGGCCCAGACCACGACGTCTCGGCCTGTGCTGCCTGTGCTTGCTTTAATAAGCGCACTCTCAGGTGCCGGGCAGAATTTGCTGAAGACTTTTTCGGCGAATCCTTCGCCTATATCATGCCGTCGGATCAACCAACAACTCAATCTTCCAAAAAACGGAAGGACCGGGACCGGCTTCCTCGGCCCGCGTCCTCTACCGATACTACTCCTAGACCCTCCACTAGCACGTCGGTCCCTGTGGAAGCGGTTATTCAACCACTCCAGGCCGACGACACAGCGTTAACTCGTCCTTCCGTCCCGGAGCCCTCTCCGGTGCTGGTTGTTGATTTTCCTCCGGAAACCGAAGTTCTTGATTTACCCGACACCATTCCGGTGGACAAGGTCACTCCTGCACGTGGGGCTGCTAGGCCTCCTGTATCTATGTCCATCAAGGCCTTTGCACGTGCTAAGGCCGCCAGTTAGGCCAAGGCCCATCCTAAACCTGCTGTCCAGGCCCCCTCCTCTGATAAACAGATAATGTCTCTGGCTGCAGACCTTATTTCCCTTATCAGGGGGTCTCAGCCTCACCCAGACAGAGGTTCTCTGCCTCCTGTAGAAAAAAGGCCTAGAACTGAGCAGAGTGAAACCCTTTCTTCAGATGAGGCCTCTGGGGATTCTGAGCATTCAGATATTCAAGAAGAATCCTTCCAGGCCTATGAGGACTCTGATGCTGAGGAATCTATTCCCTCTGCCTCTCCTCCAGAGGATTTCTCGTTTGGTGAAGTCCTGCACTCAATGAGGGAACATTTCCAATGGCAGGGTCAGGAATTTTCGGATTCCAGGAAAAGGCTCCGTACCTTCCTAAAGCTTCCCCAGCACAGACCTTTAGCTATTCCCCCGGTGATGGATGTTTTGGATGATGTTTTCTCCGACTCCAGTGCTAACCCTGATTCTCTCCCCCCTGCTCCTGTCAAGCCAGACAGATATTACAGAGTCCCTGACACTCACAAGCATCTCTTTAAGGCCCACTCCGTGGATTTAGAAACTATCTCACAGGGCCCCAAGGGAGTGGCTACCTCCACTGCCAAGAATCCTTTGCCAGCGGATAGGGAAGCTAGGTCTATGGAGAGATGGGGTAAAAAAGTTTATACCTCTACCACCCTAGCCATGAGGTCACTTAACTGCCTTTTTCATATGTTTCAGTACCAGGATTTTTTACTGGATGATTTGCAGAAAAAGTTAGCCTCTCCTGAGCCTATTGATAGAAAGGCATTGCAGGATCACGTACATAACACTCAGCAGGTTAACAATCATTTTCTTCAGTGTGGTTATGATGCATTGGAGGCTTCATGTAGAGCAGCTATGACTGGGGCTGTGATACGTAGACATGCTTGGTTAAAAGATCAGCCACTGCCAGACCATGTCAAAGTAAAATTACTTGATGCACCTCTGGAAAAACTGAAGCTTTTTGGTGCTAATGCACAAGATGTGTTGAAGTCCATTGAGGAAAAAGCTAAGTCAGTACAGACGGTCAAGGATTTCCTCCAGGTTCAGCCACCCAGATTCAGTAGAAACTGGCCTTCAAAGAATTGGTCCTTCCCAGACTCGGACAAGTTTCAAAGGGGAAAGAACAGGCGTGGCTGAGGGCAATACCGAGGCTCCTACAGGGGCCGCCAATGGCAACCTACAAATCAAAGAAGTGCTGCAGCCAGTCCAGCTGCACCACAAGGACAATCACAATGACTTGACTTTCATACCGCCTACAAAGGCTCAAAGAGAAGCACCTTTGGGCAGAAAATTATCATTATTCTCAAAAAACTGGCATATCTTAACCAAGGACAACTGGATTCTGGATTTAATAGACAAAGGTTGCAGATTCCACTTCCATACTTTACCAATAAAACAAGGCATGCCAAACCTGCCACATCATCAAAGGGCAGAGGCACTCACTCAAGTCTCAAAACTGTTAAGTATAAAAGCAATAGAAATGGTTCCTCCTCAGGAACAAGGCCAGGGATTTTATTCAAGACTGTTCCTTGTTCTAAGAAAAGAAAACAAATGGAGACCTTTACTGGACTTGTCAACTTTAAATACCTTTCTTATTGTGCCAAAGTTCAAAATGCTGACGCTGCAGCAACTCCTTCCCATGCTGGGCAAGGGGTCTTGGCTGGTTACTCTGGACCTCAAGGAGGCATACCTGCATGTCCCAATCAGACAAAGCTGCAGAAGATACCTCAGATTTCTTGCAGGAACAGAGCATTATCAATTCTCAGCATTGCCGTTTGGCGTATCTACTGCGCCCAGAGTGTTCACGAAATGCCTGGCATCAGTAGTGGCACACTGCAGACTCCAGGGGATTCAAATATACCCCTACCTGGACGACTGCCTCATACAAGCAGACAACAAACAAACCTTAAAAGCAAACTTGGACTATGTCATTCAACTACTGCAGGCCTTGGGATTACACAGTCAACATTCAGAAGTCAAGACTACTGCCATCCCAACAGATTATTTTCCTAGGAGCCAAACTGGACACAGAAACTCAAATGGCCTACCTCACAGAGGAAAAACAACAGCAGTTACCAGAATACTTCAAAGGCCTAGCAAAACTCACCCAGCTGACTGCAAGGAAAATCCTGCAGGCCCTGGGGTTCATGGCATCTTGCATTCTTCTGATACCTTTGGCAAGACTTCATATGAGAAAGCTGCAATGGTATTTAAAAAGCTTATGGTCCCAACACAGCCAAAGCCTAGAGGACGTAATCCCACTAATTCCATGCCTGCAAAAGGAGTTTTTGTGGTGGGCTCAAGCGAGTCAGTTAAACAAAGGCATGTCTTTCAACAGACCACAAGCAGGTCAAATGATTACAACAGATGCCTCAGATCATGGATGGGGAGCGCACATGGAGGGCAGGTGCATTCAAGGTCTATGGACACCAAAGGAAAGACATCTGCACATAAACCAAAAAGAGATGTTGGCAGTGATGCATGCTATCGAGGCTTTCGAAAAATCACTACAACAAGGACATTTGCTAATAAGGACAGACAACACCACTGTCATGTGGTACATAAACAAGCAGGGAGGCACCCATTCTTATCCCCTCTGCAGACTAACAATGCTTCTCTGGGAAAAATCCCTGAGCCTGAAGATACATTTGCAATCCCAGTTTGTGCCAGGCAAGGACAATGTATTGGCGGACAACCTGAGCAGAAATTTCTTGGATCCACATGAATGGATGCTGCATCCTCACATTTTCTCACAACTAACAGACATGGGGAAGACCGGACGTAGATCTCTTTGCTTCCCACTTAAATCATCACCTGGAAAAGTTCTGCACAAGGACCCACCATCCTCTAGCCTGGGAAACGGATGCTCTCTCCTTCAGCTGGAACTCCCTAAAAATTTATGCATTCCCTCCTTTACCTCTGCTAACCAAGGTGATACTGAAGATCAAAGCAGAACAACCAACAGGCATTTTGATAGCTCCAGACTGGCCAAGGCAACACTGGTATCCTCTGCTGTTGAGCATAACTCGGACCAGACCGTGGCCTCTGCCCCTATGGCCCCTGCTCCTAACACAACACAATTACAGGACTGTCCATCAAAACCTGAAAACATTGCATCTGACAGCCTGGAGGTTACCATGACTCCTCCTGCTATCTCTCTTTCCAAGACAGTTCAAGAGATCTTACTGGAAGCACGCAGACCTAAAAACCTATTCAGCCAAGTGGAAGAGATTCAGCATCTGGAATGCCAACAGGGGTCAGGATACAACATTACTGAATATACCTCAGATATTAGAATACTTGGCAGAAATGTTTCATACTGGACTATCATACTCTTCTATAAAGATTCACGCCTCAGCAATCTCAGCAAATTACAATTGTGACCCACCAGTGTTTTCACATCCTTTGCTAAGAGTTTCTAAGAGGGATAAAGAATATCAAACCTCCCAGAAAACAGCCAGTACCTGCATGGGACCTTAATTTCGTTTTGGAAAAATTAACTCTTCCTCCTTTTGAGCCAGCAGCAACTTCAGAAATGCAATTTCTATCATGGAAAACTGTCTTTCTATTGGCAGTCATATCTGCAAGAAGAGTCTCGGAGATACAGGCACTCATGGCAGTGCCTCCCTTCCTCATTTTTCATCAGGACAGAGTTTCTCTAAGAACCAATCCTACATTCATGCCAAAAGTTATTTCCAGGGTGTCTCTAAATCAAGCTATTCATCTGCCTACTTTCTTCCCCAATCCTCAAAATAAGGGGGAAAAACTGCTGCATACTTTGGACATACACAGGCAACGTCACTACTACTTGGACAGAACTAAGACCACCAGAAAGTCTGACCAACTATTTGTAGCCTATGCTGCTGGAGTACAAGGAAAAGCAATCTCCAAACAAACAATTTCAAAATGGATTGGACACAGCATTAGATTCTGCTATTCTTTCCATGGAAAAGGTGTGCCAGCCAATATTAGGCCACATTCCACCAGAGCTATAGCCACATCCACAGCTTTCCTAAGAGGAGTAGCAACAAAGGACATTTTAGAGGCTGCTACATGGAGCTCCGTGCATACATTTACCAAACACTACAACCTGCTTTATACTCCAGATCCCGAGCAGGCTTTGCTTCGGCAGTCCTGCAGGGCATTTTAGCTACACCATCCCTCTCTTAGTTCCATCCACCCCCAGCTTGGCTATGGTATTCAACCCATATGTTATGACTGCAGTTGCATTCTTGAAGGACATAGTACAGTTTTGTACCTACCATAAATGTAGATGTCCGATAGATATGCAACTGCAGTCAGATTTTCCCACCCTCCTTCCCCTCTTCAACCTTCCTTATGGGTCCCTACCCCTATTCTTATTAGCTGGGGGTATCTCCTATGGTGTATCTGTTTATTACTGTTGTGCATGTCTGGAATTTTTTATCCATTCACCAAACTTAGCCTTCCTAGGAGGGCACCTGGCATCTGGGGCAAGAAACACTGAAGAAGATGGCGTCGGCCGATGCCTTTATACTCCAGCCGTTGTGACGTCGGAGATGAGGCGACACCAGCCGACGCCGGACCCAGACTTTGGAATTCGGCCGACCGAGGGCTGCCTGAGGCAGGACAACCCATATGTTATGACTGCAGTTGCATATCTGTCGGACATCTACATTTATGGTAGGTACAAAACTGTACTTTGTGTCAAAAATACCGAAAGTGGTTCAGTAAGTGAGCTAATGCCTGATACGATCGGTCTACCTGGTGGTTTAGAAACAGATTTGTGAATTTTGGGAAGCAAATACAAAATCTGTTTCTGGGGATCTATCACTGTAAAATGTTTTACTGTATTTTGTGTAATAATACCTTCTTCCATAGCCAGGGTAAGAAATGTATCAATTTCTTTTTTGAAATTAATGGTGGGATCTATAGACATATGCATATAGCATTTTGTGTCCGATAGTTGATCCAAGCCTTCCTTAAGATAATAATTCATATTCAAGATCACAACCGCCCCTCCTTTATCAGCTGGTAATATTGCTATATCATGGTTATTTCTTAGTTCAGCCAGGGCCATTCTTTCGGATGTAATAATATTTTGACCCATGATGCGAGATTCAAATTGTGGAAAATGTAAATCCCTTAAGACTGATTGTTGAAAAATAGATGCATGTTTGTTCATGGGAGGTTGAAATTGAGATTTTTTAAATTTGAAGTCATTACATCTTTGAGATATTTGGGAAGTTTGGTCTGAAAAAAATATTTTAAGATTAAGGTTACGACAAAAATCCATAACGTCAGACACAATATTGTATTCATCACAAAAGAAACTTGGTACAAATCCCAAACCTTTATTCAAAAGTTGTTCTTGTTCATTAGTTAAAATGACATCAGACAAATTGAGTACATTTTTATAGTCTTGTTCTATTGTCTCAGTAGAGTTCCTATCAATCCCTCCACTGAGTCGGTTCTGCTTCCCATGTCTATGTTTGCGGCCACCCCGCCGCCTTTTTCCCCTTCTAAAGGGAGTGTGGAATTAGACCTTTTCTGCATTGGTGATTCTTGGTGATTCTTGGAACTGTACATTCTCACTATCAGTATAGGAGGACTCCTCCCCCAAAGTACTAGCTATAGATTTGTCATAGTGTTTCAATATAGACCTAGGTCTTTTTTTGGTTCTGCCCCTGGTCACTCTTTGATTTGTGTCCATAAATCTGACAGATCTTTAAGTGTCAAATGGGCGTCCCCTTTTGTAGTCCGTGATATGATGTCATTTTAACTAATGAACAAGAACAACTTTTGAATAAAGGTTTGGGATTTGTACCAAGTTTCATGCATATGTCTATAGATCCCACCATTAATTTCAGAAAAGAAATTGATACATTTCTTACCCTGGCTATGGAAGAAGGTGGTATTACACAAAATACAGTAAAACATCTTACGGTGATAGATTCCACAGAAACAGATTTTGTATTTGCTTCCCAAAATTCACAAATCTATTTCTAAGCCACCAGGTAGACCGATCGTATCAGGCATTGGCTCACTTACTGAACCATGCAACAACTTCAACCATTATATTATACAAGACACCCAATTGGAACCACATTGGCTTATGTGTACATTGGATGTTAAATCATTGTACACTAGCATACTTCATTGGGCAGGGTTGCAAGCTCTACAATATTGGCTAGAAAATGCCAAATTATATCCACCAGGCTTTAACACACTGATCATCTGCATGGCTGAACATGTGCTCAATAAACATGTGTTCTACTTTCAGGGAGAATGCTATTGGCAAATTCAAGGTACTGCCATGGGGGCGTCTTTTGCCCCATATACGCCGACCTATTCATGGCATATTTGGAAGAATGTCTGATATATAATCCACTCCATAATATTTACATAGTTGAAATAGATATATGGCGTAGATACCTTGATGATTGCTGGATGGTGTGGTGTGCTGATGCAGTATATTTACGGGAATTTGTGGAATATCTTAATAGTAACATCTGGGGTATACAATTCACTGTAACATTCCACCCCAAAACTATTGATTTCCTGGATGTTAGTGTACAGGAATAATGACCATACACTGAGTACCAAAATTCATAGGAAATATCCACAATATAATACACTATTCACGCATCTAGCATGCACCCGTGCGACACCATCCGCAACATACCAAAATCCCAATTTCTTAGGATCAAACGCATTTGTTCTTCAACAAGGGATTTTGATGAAGCCAAAGTGGATCTCCAGAAAAGATTCTTGAACAGAGGATATCATCCATTTGACATAACATCAGCCAGTATATGGTCAGACAAAAAGGATGGGAACACACTACTTGAATACATAACTAACCAACCATTTAAACAAGAATCCTCATTGAGGTTTGTTACTACCTATGGTAGAAACTATAATGTTATTAGAAATACCCTTGATGCAAATTGGAATATATTATTAGCGAATGATCATCTGAGAGATATGCTGGGTCCTAAATGTCAAGTTTTCTTACAGACTAGGAAAAACGCTAGGAGCATTATTCTCACACTATAAACATAAAGAAAGTGGTGGGGCCATCTACAAACAAATGACTATATTTGGGGACCAACTGCTGGGCACATTTCTGTGTAGCCACTGTACATCTTGTAATTAAGTAAGTAAACTTAAACAATTTACGAGCACTAATACGAGTCGAGTTTATGATCTTAGAGTTTTTGGTAACTGTAGCAGCAGTTGGGTCATATACCTGGCAACATGTCAATGTTCAGCATTCTATGTTGGACAAACATCACGCTCATTACGGGTTAGAATGGGGGAACACAAAAGTGATATTCGTAATAAGAAAGAGACCAATGCTTTATATCGACACACTGTTAAACATCACAATGCAAAGTTTATGTTTATGATTATTGATAAAATCACTGGAGATAGGAGCAACCAACAGGGGTGGCATAGCATTTTGAACCACAAGGAGAAATATTGGATTATCCATTTGGGGGGCTCTCTTCCCCCTGGCTTTAATGACCATTTGTAATCTTATAGGAATGCTGACACCACGATTAGTCTGTGGAACTGGAATTTGTTTGAGTTATAAAACAGATACCAATAACTTGTATAATATGTAGTTTAGTATTGTATAGACTATGTGGTTAGGCTACATATGAAACCTTTTCCAATGTTTCTCAATATTGAATGTATCATCGTGGTGTTCACTATGAGTTGGTATTATAATATATGAATACTGTAATTTTTGTGCTTATTCTATAATATACAATTGTTGTATACCATTTTATTAGGAGTGGGAATCATTTAAATTAGATCTATGATATTTATAAATCATTTGGATCGACTCCTAGTTATTTATGCATACTTTTGTATCGAACTATTAATTAATAAGCATACAATAGGCTTCTTATTACTGGTTATCATACTAGAATTTTTTTGGACATACCATTTATCCATCTAGTTTTGTTTTTGTTATTGTGAACTTATGGTTTAACACACTATATTATGGCATTTAGGACCTTATTAATTATTGGATGTTTTCACCCAATAATATACTCACAGGCTATGTAACTATTTATTACTTTTTTCAAGTACCTTAATATATACACATATGTACTTAATTTTGCTATATGATTCATGTATAGGGGACAATATAATTACTTCCATATAATAATTAAAATGTTTTTCTGAATATATGTTGTAAGTAACTATTAAAACTCCAGCATTTGGTTTGGATTGTACCATTTTCCAAGTGGTTGCTGGTATGTATATATATTCATGAAAAGTTGTAAGCATGTAATTTGCTTTTTCACTGAGGAAGGCTGTTTAGCCGAAACTGGTTTGAACTGAAATAAATCTTTTTCTGTGGCATTATATGCCTTAGTTTTATTTTTACGTATTAAAGTTGATTAAGTTGCACATGCTGGCCTCTAGTGTTTTCTGCTATGGTCTCTAGACCTATACTGCTGGTCCAAAATTAATAGTAATCTACTCTTTTTGAAAGGTGACTTGAGACCAAGATTCATAAGAGGTTACTAGGCTAATGACCCTAGGGCCCTTACAAGCCTAGCCAAGTTTTACCCTTATTTCCACAATCGGCACCTATTGACCCTGTCAAAAATGAACACAGGTGGAACCCCCAGGGTGAATTTACAGTTACCCATCCAATTGTCCAGATTGCGTTTGAAGAGGGCCAATGAGGTGTTCTGCTTGACATATAGTGGGAGTCTGTTCTAAAGGTGTGGTAACTTCTGGGAGACAAATCTGTCCTTTCAGCAGGTTCTGTTAATGTCACATACAAGGTTAAGGCCTTTAGAGCGAGTAACCTGTGTAAAATTTGACTTGCAGATATGCAGCATTTCTAATAAAGCAAGGTCAAAGATTGCCTTTATGCAAGGCAGAGGCTGCCTCTCAGTAGTCTCTATAAAACAAGATAGAGACATTGATTTCAGATGATCCTAAAAGGATAAATGCTGAATACCTTGGAGTTTCCTTGTGAGGAACCTTTGTGGTCTCTGCAATTACTGTAATTGCTGCAAGTGCTTGGAAAGGTACATACCAAAAGGGGCATTATACTGAATTATTGGCCTGATGAGGGAAGAATACTGGGAGGAACATCGCTGTTACTGAAAGGGATGATACTACATTTTTTTGCATTGAGTTTAAGGCCATGACTTTGACACCAATCATTTGTTTGTGAAGACTGTCTTGTAGGATGGTGACATTGTTTGGAGATTCTATGACCACTCCCAGTTTGCAGTCATCAGTAAACTTTGTCAGCCACAGACCTTTAGTTTTAGCCTGTACTTCAGAGAAATGGATTCCAAACAGTAGAGGTCCCAGGACTGATCCCTGTGGAACACCACTGGTTACAGATCTGCTGTTAGAGGTGGATTCACCTATTTTTGACTGTGTTCTATCAGTGAGCCAGTTAGCGAACCATCTAATGATGTAAGGGTTGATACCTAGCTGGGTTAGTCAGTGATGCCTGAGTGGGAGATGGTGTCAGAAGCCTTTGCTAAGTCTCTAGGTAGGCTGTATGCACAGATTTCCCCTCATCCAGGGCCTTGGTGACTGTCTCGAAGAAGTCCACCAGGTTTAACAGGCATGATCTCCCTTTGACATATCCAAATTGAGTAGGGTCAGGTGTTTGGAGATACCTATATCTTTGTAGAGAAGATCTATGATGATTCGCTCCATGGCCTTGCAAATGAGGCTGGTCAGGCTAATAGGTCTATAGTTTCCAGGGTCAGTGGAAGCACCACCTTTGTGCAAGGTGTTAACGGTGGCCTTTTTCCATTAAGCTTGGGATGAAGCCAGTGCTTAGACTATGATTGACAAGAGTACCCAATGGCATTGCTAATTCTTGTTTGAGCTCATGTAGAACACAGCCTGGGATGTTATCAGGTTCCGTAGATGTTGTGTTTTTGACCTGAGAGAGGTTGTCAACAACTTGCTCTTTAGAGATACAAGGTAGAGGACAGGTGGTAGGGATGTCATGGGTTATGTATGCTGGGGACAGGGGAGTGACGTTTTCACAGAACCTGTTGGCTAACACGTTAGCTGTGTCCACAGGTTCAGTATATGTGGTATCATTAACTTCCAGTTCAGCACAGATCTGGGCCTTTCCTTTTAGGTTACAGATGTAACTAAAGAATACCTTATGGTTAGCCTTAGTTGAGGAGGCTAATTTGGATTTGTAGGTTGCTTTGGAGTACTTCACAAGAAGTCTTATTTGCTTGTTAAAGATGAGGAGGGAGTGTTTCTACTTTAGAGCTCGCTCCCTCTTACTCTTAGACAGCAATTTCTTCCTCTGATTGTAAAGCCTGTTAATCACAATTGTCCACCAGGCAGGTTTGCTCTTCCTTGAAGAGCTTGTTTTGGTCCTGTCAGGTACAGCTAAGTCAATGCAGTTATACAGGTGTTTGTATAAAAGTACTGGTGTAGAACTCTGCATAGTTACCAGTTCCATCTGAGAGGGGGAAGTACAGTGAAGCTATTTTTACCATCCTGTAATAGGTTATAGTCTGCTTTGGAGAAGTTTTTTAGTTTAGTTGCTGCTGGGGGGGTCAGGTGTGATAGTTACTTCAAATGACACTGATTTGTGGTCATATCTCACCAGGGAAGACCTCTTAGTGGGGGTGCTACAGTGGTCCCCCATATTGGTAAGCACCAGATCCACGATGTTGGCACCCTTTGTGAGGATGTCAACTAGCTGGTCCAGAGCATTGGAGTTAATGAAGTCTAAGAACCTTTGGACAAGTGAGTTTATGCACAAGTAATTTACCCAGTCAATGGATGGCTAGTTAGTCGCCCAAAACCATGGTGTTCAGATGTATCTTGATAGGCTCAAGTAGATCCAAATAGGCAGAATGGGTGTCCTGATTTATGAAGGGGGTCCTACAGCTGGGAATGACTTGAATAGGTGTCTTACCAACAGTTAATTGCACCTGCAGTATCTCCAGGGAATCGTGCTGTTTAAACAATCAGGAGGTGTATTTATCTATAATGAATATTGCTAAAACAATCTGGTCGTGTATTTATCTTTAATGAATATTCATACACTGCCTCCTTTAGTTTTCACACCTGCAGTTTATGGTCTGAACGTGTGGAAGGAGGCATAGCCTGATATGGCTGGGGTGCTCTCCACAGCCTTGAACCAGGTCTTGTGACTGCACAAATGTCTACGTCTTCCAAGGTGAGGATTGCTTCCAGTGAGTGTAGTTTCTTGTTTAGACTCCTAGTGTTTAGCAGCTTAACTGTGAGTTTGTTTTTAGATGAAGTTTTTATGTTGTGAATTTTGTCCTTGAGCGCTGCCTAAAAAGGCACTATATGGGTGGCAAGAATCTTGGCCAGTAGCCAAAATCTCAGGGGTGACAGATGAAGACCATCCCTGGCAAAGCATCGAGGTCTGTTGTTCATGTCATCCAAACCTGACAGATACAGTATCCCTTTAGAATGACACCCAAAACTAAGCCAGTTATTGAAGTCAATAATTTTCTGATTGTATTGAGGCATCATCCTAGTTTAAGGTAAAATGCTGCATAAGGCTAGGGGCATACCTGCCTGAGAGACCGAGTCTGAGAGAGCTCAGTCATGTCTCTCTTCATGTAGTCCAGAGAAGTACATCTCAAGTCGTTCACACCAACATGGACTATGACAGAGTCATAACAGTACCTGTTGTTAAGAGACTTGAGTGCATGTGTGGTATGGTGAATCCTGGAACCTGAAAGACAGCTGACCGTGACCTTCTCCTTATCCATCCTGGTGAGAGGAGGGACATCTGTGTGTCTCACAATGGTATCACCTATGACTAATATGCTTGTTTTTATGTTTTGGCATAAGGGCTTGACGGGTGAGGCACTGGTGTGTGAGCTATTGTGTGTATTGTGTTCTGTAGGGGAAGTATTGTGTGTAGCGTGCTTATGTTTGTGTTTGGGAGGTCTCTGGTATGTTTCTGGTGAGGACTTCTGCATATGTAGGTATGTGTGATGTGGGTTTGGGTGGAGTAAGAGGTGAGGTGTGCATGTTGACAATGCACTCATTCTTGTATGGTACTGACTGGTGTGTGAGAGAGCATGGATTCAAGGTTCTTAATATAATTGCATCTCTCACATGTTGAGTCTGTGTGGACTAGGAGTAGAGAGTTGTGTGTGAACTTGAGGCAGTTGCTACACTGTCTTGGGATGCCCATGTCTACAAAGTTGGCTGGGGAAACTGTGGGAGGTGGCCATCCATAGAGTTAGGTAAATTTATATGGTCAGAAAGAGAGATTGCACTTAGGAATGGCTAGTGGGTGAGAGGTGTGTTGGTACCTCTGAGGCTAGACTTAGTGTTCCTACCCAACAGTAGAGCAGGGCCGTGAAAAATCTCTGGAGGAACACACGCAAAGTGCTAAGGAAAAAAACGTTTGCGTCTCTAACCTCCAACGGTAACTTGCACTACACGCAAGCAAGCACAGACGCGGGGCTTAAATAAAACAAGAAATAACCCTTTTAACTCGAACTAGCCAATAAGGATGCTCTGTCTGAGCTGTAGTCTAGTCACCCTCAATTAAATGGGACCTAGACAGCACTCTTCTCCCCAAGGGTGCAGAAGGGGCGTCTCCAACAAAGATGGCTTGAATTTGATGCTCAGAAGTTAGAAAACAGACCCAGAAGCAGCAAACCTGGAACTGGGTTATGCTACAGTTGAACTAGTGCAGTATACAGTAAAATGTGGCAAAAAAACAGTTCAGACAGTAGATCTTTTACACCTGCCACCAGTTAAAGCAGACGGCACCTATGTTTAATGTCTCATCTGAAGGATGACTCGGTCAAGTGCAGCACCCCCTTATGCTGCACTGTGTTGTCTGCAATCCATCCCTCTGGTGTGGAAATAGAACTCACAGCCTTCTGCACCAAAGGTGTATGTGCTACCCGTTGTGCCACTGACATTGCTATGACTGGGGCTGGCTTTGTACAGGACCATGCATCTGCATACAAGAGAAATGTGAGTAGGGGTAAATCTAGGGGAAGTTTGTTTGTAAAAGAGAAAATTAGATAGGCGAGGTTCAGAATGAAGTGGGAGTGCTTCCGAATTTTTATCCTGAAAGTTCTACAGTTGTCTGTGGGTTAATACCCATTTCAGCCATAAGAGTGAAGTAAGACTATGTGATTGACTAGGTCAGAGGCTCTAGTAACATTATTAAAGTATGCCATTCAGGTTGCTTTTATCCATATTGATTGATATGTCATCAGTGAGAGTCCAGAGTGCAGTCATGTTACTTCTGTCTATCCAGGCTGTTTGTGTGAGAGTAAGTAATACTATTGTACATATGAAGACAATTGATATATTATATTTCTTTCTCTGGAATTCTTGGAGCATTAAAATTGGACAGAAATGTCCTGCTGCTATGGATTTAGCATGTCTGGGGGACAGGTCTACCTAGGTCTGACTTCCAGATGCCCTATACTGTGTAATTTTCATTTGCGAGGACTTATTACAGCAGAGCTTGGGGGGGAGGGGGGTTGTACTTGCATGATAGTGATCCAGTTATCCCTCAGACATAGTTTGCCCAGAATACATAAATCAGTACTGAATTCTTTACTATGTCCAGTTGTATTAGACAGGGGATGGGTGACAGAGCTTACTTCCATTTATATAGAGAATGAGGTCTTATCTTCTAAATATTAACACTATTTTCTCTGATGCAAATGACGTTTTGCAAAAATTACATGCATGGTCTGTAGGATTTACCTGAAGTAAGTCCCCAGTGATGTAAGGGTAAAAACAATGAGGTCATCTCACTCCAGACATATTACACAGGTACATGTGTTGTGCATTTTATTTGAACTAGTACGAGAGAGTCTTCTTCTTCTTTCGGCTTTTCCCGTTTAGGGGTCGCCACAGCGGATCACCTTGTCCGCTCATGATTGGCAGTGGAGTTTTACGGTGTTGAGTTGCCAGCCTGGCACCCAACCTTCCACAGAAGGCACACACATGCACATACTCACTCCTAGGGCCAATTTAGAGTGCCTAATCCACCTGCAGCATGTCTTTGGGATGTGGGAGGAAACCGGAGCACCCGGAGGAAACCCACGTGACCACAGGGAGGACATGCAGACTGCACACAGAAGGCACCCTAGCCGAGGATCGAACCAGAGAACCTCTTGCTGTGAGGTGGCAATGCTAACCACTGCACCACCATACGAGAGAGTAATGTTTTTAAATGGCATGTACCTACAATCTGAAAGTATAGCAGTGAGCACCCAGTGCACAAATGCGTTTGCAAATATCCTGTATGAATGGGAGAAGACATGTTTTTCATTAACACCATGCAGATTTGTTATTCTGTGTAAGACATCTTGACAATGTTTTATTGATTTGGGGAGGGGATGAATGGTTTTTAACCCAGTTTGAAGTTTTTGAATGGTACCGCAACACATTTGACATTTAGTGCAGAATATTCACAGAATGAGCTAAGTTTTCTAGATGCTGCAGTTGTTAGATATGAAAGAGGTGGCAAAGTAGGAAGCTGAACAGGAAACCTGTTAAAGTAAATATTTGTGTTAACAGAAAAAGCATGCATCCCCACACTGCGTCTTTAGAAATTATTTGTACTGACGAACAGAGCAATGAAACTTGACAAGTAATGAGTATACTATATCTGGGGAGTTGGAGTGAATAGCAGGAGAAGTTTTAGAGAGCTACTACTGTCAGGTAGGAGAGAGAGCAACATACAAGTAATGAAGTGTAGAAAGACCAGGAGTAAGCCATACTTAAACAGATTAAGTACAAATATCTGAGTGATGTGTGTGTTTGTTTAACTTCTACTAGGGACACTTCTGGTATTCGGGATGGTATCAGGAAAAACTGGGCCACACTTAATACTAATCCTGGTGTAATGAAAATAGCAGGAGGCCAGCCAAAATGTCCTTTTAAGAATGAAGAGTTAGAATCAACATCTATACTACTATCCCGTCCCCAGCATAGGTTAGAGGCAGAACCAAAGGAGTGCTGCTTATAAATGCACTAAGCGCATTTGCCGCAATACAGTAATACTGTTCACCATTTTTATTGCTATATCTACACATCATCAAATGACTCTTGTTCAAAATTTTGATATCATGGTATGCTTTGCAACATTTAGTTGGATTGTGCAGTCCAGAGGTGCAATTTTGTTCCCTACCTTTTCTTCCACAGTAGTGTGACTGTGGACTCTGTGTAAAGAAGTTAGTGGTTGGAGGCCAGTTGCCCCACATGGGGATGCATGGGTACCTGCCCACAAGAAATGTTTTTTTTTAATGTTTATTGAGTTATGCTTTTGGTATTTCGATTGTTCATTTGTAAATTGCCTGAATGATTTGAAAACAATTTCAACACCCTCCGAGTAGTAGAATCTTTCCATTCTGTCCTGACTGAGAAGTGTTAATGTTGTTTACTCAACAATGTGCCCAGCCTGCACATATTTCTACACTGGTAAACAGAAAATTAAGAGGGAATTTTGGAGCTCATTTCAAGTTTTAGACACCAAGACAGAATACTCTATCTTGACATTCTGTTGTCAGGTTTAGAAAGCCCTTTCTCAAGTCACTTTGACTAAAACATTGACATCAGCCTTTTAATATCATGTGATGAAAGTATATATTAAGTGGTGATTTCCATCCTGATTTTAAAACATAATTAAGTTTTTACATATTACATTTTTTTCCTTAATTATCTTTGTGTTTTAATAAATATTAGCATGGTTCTGGACTTCGTGTGTGTTGTAGAAATATCTCTTGTTAATCTGCCATGTGGAGTAAATCTTGGCTTTTGTTTGCTCACCAAGTGAATCAGTTCATCATGGTTCTTTCTGTTAGTTGTACAGGTGTTCACTGGATTTGTTGCACTCAGGCTACAGGACATACATTGACTCAAGCACCTGGAAACTGAATTCATCAAAATGAAGAGATTTAAGTACCACCACCCCCTCCCAAAAAAAAATATGTAGTGATTCAGAGTTGGAATACTAATATAGGGATGAAGGATTCATCCCGTGATCCTTGAGGAGGTGGGCTTTTATCCCAACAGAAAACCACTCATAGGTTTTTCAATGAGCAAGTGCCATTTTGTCTAATTACATGTTATGAAACAATACTGACAGTGTGGTTTTGTTTAATACTTTTCAGCCATGGCTTAGGCCACAAAGGTGTAGTCAGTTCAACCAACATGTTTTTGGGATGCGGGAGGAAACCAGAGTATTTGTAGAAAACCTATATGGGCATGGAGAATATGATAAATGTTAATAGATTACAGATGCCCGAGCTGGGTATTGGCACTGCACAACAATACATAAGACTAGCCAGCCAATATTGGTACAAAATGAGAAAAAAATGCTTGCGTTTTGTCTGATGTCAAGTTTAGAAATGTTTGTAATTTGGTTTGAGTGCTAACAGGTGTTTTTCTTATTCTGTAGCTAATGAAGAAACGGGGAACACGGCGAAGCCTCCATCATGAATACTAACAAGTGTTGTAATGATATTGTTTGGGACCTTTGTAGGTCAATAAAGAAAGGAAAGCATGGAAAGAGATTGCTTCAAAGTGATGGATATCCTGTTCTGGAACTCACATCAACAAAAGCCTTAGCCTGAAATGGCCTTATTTATGCAAAAATGACAAATAGAAAATTAATGGTGTTGGTCTGCTTCTTTTATTATTTAACTTTTATCTTGCATATTACATTGCTGAAAACTGCAGCATGGGATGGATTCTGCAGCACCATAATGGGCAAATGTTCCCCAGTTCTGTGAGTTACCTTTGATGCCTTATGGGGGGAGCCTTCTGTACCAACTGCTGGGAAAAGGGGATGCACATGAGTGGCATTGAAAACCGAATGTACTCCATGTACAGGATCTTCATTCATTCTTAGTGTTTTGGAGTACGAGGTTAAAATATTACCTGTACTAATACATGTCCTTTTGCTAGAAACCAGGCCCCACTTCAAGTCATTAGAAGACAGTATTCCTGAAATATGTTCAACATTTACTTCATTTTACTTACTGATTCTTCTGGCAAGGCATAGACTGCACAATACGTCACACTTGGTGTACACAAGTTTCCTCCTTTGCAGGTTTATACTCATGCTTTTTTAGTGAGCCTTCTAAAGATTTTTTTTCGACGAGGCTCAGTGTGAGATGAACCTTGGTAGATAAATAATGACATTTTGGTAAAACAGGAAGAGTTTATTTTCTTAAATGTCTCTGTCACTAGTTTGTCAAGTGTAGGTAAAGGTGTGTGTGCCCATACACAGAAACACACACATATAGAGAGAGGAAGAAAGAAATGTATGTATACATGCACACATTTATATACACACAGGGGTCATAATAATAAACCATTTCCATCCTTCCACTGATTAAGGTGGTTCTGAAAGAGTATGTGACCTCGGGAGATAGGTACTTAGAATGTAAAAAGAAAAACATTGTGTAGTTTCTGCTGGCCAGAAGACGACGATCAGGGTCTGCCAGTGTCCTGATAAGTCTGTAAGCCTATTGTCTAATAAATTAGACAAATTCTTCTCATTTGTGGTGGAGGTAACCAGACCTAGACAGTGGGCAAAGCTTGTTTTCATTTATGATCATAAGAAAGGCTACACAGACATTGATGATGTCTTATTTTGTTTTATTTAGCAACAGCTGGGAAAAAATGCATCAGTTTAACTTTATTATTTACAGTGCTAAAGATTTTCATCAAACTTTAACCCACTCTGACAAATGCACTAAGGGTGTTGCTTTAAAGGCAGGGCTGCATAGAAAAATATATTAACAGATAGCAACCTGCTGCGTCTTTCCATTTTTCCTGCACATTTTTTTTCTTTTTGCCATAGATAGCATTTTTTATGTGTTACATTTTTAGTAGAAACGTTGCCAGTGTGTCACTGGTCTTAAGCTGTAGATTTGTTTTCATGATTTTAGTTACCTTGGTGCGGGCCTCCTGCACTTAGTGTACATATTTCTACAAGCATGTATTCTAGAACAGTACAAATAATTCCAAATTAAGTCTTTATGTACTGACCCCCCACACCACCTCCATTTTTTCTATAATCTTTATTATTATTTTTTTTATCGATACCTCTTGCTCTACCAGGCCCCATGACTTGTCACATTATGTGGAAACTTAAATCATGAGAAACAGTTACCTCCCAAATGTTTTTGCTGCTTTGGAACAACAGGCAGCACTCTGCCCAAGTGTACACTGCCTTTGGGTTTCTGTGTCCCAGCCATACAGTTCCACATATTTTTGCAATAAAGTCTTGCTGTCGTAGTTGTGACCAGTTGCAGTTAGAGTGAAGTTAGTAGATCCAACTTAATTGTCTTTAGCAGAACAGTAGTTTTAACCACCTCAAAAATGTCTGTGGTTATCATTCTGAATGTCCTCAGTTGTGCTGGCAGATTGTTTTCTACCCAGGTCTGCTGTCGTTATAGCAAAATATAAAACTTGCAGTGTTTTTCCCTGCAGTATTTTATGCCCAGTGATTTAATTTCATAAATACTTTAAATTATTTTTTAGTTTTCATTGTTATTTTCATAAAGAATTAATCTCTGAAATGTACGCTTAGCTAAATTTCAGTTGACTTACCTTTATTTATTTATTGAAAATACCTGTGATTCATAATGTGGAATTTGTCAGATGGGGCTGTTATATTTTCACTGGGCAGGTAGGCTGATCCAGAGTTGTTTTTTTTTCTCCAGTTTATAAAGCACAGTTGCAGCAATTAGCATCTTTAAACAACTGGCATAGATTTAGCAACTATAGAAATGTGGTGGAAGTACATATAATTTAAATGGCTTCTGGATGTTTTAAGTAGGAAACATTTCACATGGTAACTGCAGCTTTTAATAGCAGTTGCAATATGGTAAGAAAGCAGTGTGTGCGAGTCTTATATTACTGCCACCCCTGCAGGAGGATCCTTTACTTCACTGCATTTTTAGTGCTGTGACCACAGATATTTCTTTTTTAATGTTTCATTGTACTAGAAAAGGTAACATACTTATAGGGCTATTGTGCTACCATTTTGGAACCCCAAAATAGGGACATGCCTTACTGAAGCATTTTACTTTTTTAGAGAATAGTAAGTAATTTGAGCACCAGTCGTTTTTAAGTTTGTCCAGAGTTGAGAATCACTTTCAGAATCTGAGTTTTATGTCATCATCTTAAGAAAACCGTAGGGAATTATTCATGCTTTCCTGCAAGACAGAGCTGCTCTTAGCAAGGTACTACTAATTAAAAAAAAAAAAAATAGTACAGACTGCAGTCCCGCTACTAAGAAAGTGAAGTATTACTTCTAACTGAAATTCACAACTGCAACTGTCTATTAGATCTGATTTGAAAATCTAGATTAGATCTGATTTGAAAATCTAGAGCACAGATTTTGTAAATTGGTGAGCACATGAGTGTCTGAAAAGAAGCTGGGAGGAGAGGCTAAAGCAGTCATAATGTTGAGAAAACAAAAAAAAAATGCATGAACAGAAGAAGCTATGGTAGGTGGATACAGAGTAAACAGCGGAAACAAGGCATTCTGTTTTAAGTGGAAAATGGAGACAGCTTCACTGGCACAGTGGAATAAAGCAATAAACTGTGACCCGGGTGATAAGCCCAGGTGGAGAGGTTGGGGGAAGTGTATGTCTAGGCACGTGCTTCTTAGTGGAATGGACATTGGGAGACTGGATATCACGCAAACGTTTTGTCTACCAGAGGACAGGGCTACAATTACATTGCATGTGAAGCTGTGACTATCATTCGCAAGGCTAGTTACATGCCAACCCTTGAATGCTAGGGAGATGTGCACAGGACTTGTAGAGCTAAATAGAAAAAAATTATTACAGTCTGAATGATGTTTCCTGTGAGTATCTGTTACCCAGTGGGAACTAGGGGGACTAGTTTGATAGCAGAGAACTTGATGGTCAGCAGGAAATGAGTGAAACAAAAATTGGATGTGGAAGTTGGGCTTCTACTGCAGCTCCATATTGTAATTGCATTTTTCTTTTTTTATTTAGTGCCAATAATTGTGAAATTGAGCTACTTTGAATTCCCTTTTTTGCAGTGGCAAGCCTCCCTGCATACCTTGTCTTGAGGCTTTCCTCCACATCCTTTAAATACTGTATACTAACTCTGAGGGTGCTGCTTCTTGGAGGAAGGGGCAGACACACAGTTGTACAAAACATGAATTTCTAAGTTGTATGCATTTGCCAGAAGGTTCGCAATTACACCCTTGAGCCAGCTGCTGAATATATCTACCACTGAATGTATTAACTGAGTAAAAGGCAACTTAGATGCTTGCTCACAAGCTTGCACCATTCAGTACTGGGTGACAGCTGCTGTCATTTGAATTAGACAGAACCAAGGTGTAAGAAAAAAAATGAAATAAAATGTGGGGTTAGGACAAGGGACGCAGTTGTAAGGGTGTATATGAACTAAATGGAGGCTGCAAAAACTGTCATCCGTGTTCCTAGCATTAACCTTTATGTGGGCATATATTAAGAAGACCGTAGTGGATCCTTACGGTGTTGCCTGCTGTTTACATCTGCAGTTTTGTGCATTTAATTTGTCAGCTGCACTGGAGTTTTGAGGAGAGAACTACTTTTATTTCATTATTTAAAAAGGAAAAAAAAACTGCTGTATTACTTTGTATTGGTTGAATTGCATTTTTCTGCAGGGAAAACTGAAACTGCACCTTACTGGGTTCCTCACATTTCTCTTTGAAGTGCTGAAATGATGTTGAAATTGGTCTTATGCTTGCAGCTTCTTGCTGTTTTATCATAGCTAAAATGTCTGAGATAGCAGAATATACTGTAATGCAGTAGTGTTCTCACACACTGGAATCTGACCTCAGGAATTTGGTTGCTACAAATATGGATTGTTGAAATCGTAGTGAAAATTGTAATAGTGAACTGGGCTTGGGGACGTTAAACAGCTCATGGGGTTGTTACTGACTGCACAAATTCGTCTGCTAGCACTTAACCTGTAACCTCTACTGATCATAATTACACATTGCTGATCATCAGCAAAGGCAGCATCTCTTTTTATTTTATTTTTTTTTTATATAGAAATGTTAAGAGTATATATTATATATAAATGTTTATTTCCTCAAATGAGTCAGTTTCTTGTCAGGCTTCTGCCTCATTATATCACCTGCCTTGAGAAACCAAAAATGCCACTAAATGTATTTTTGTTCAACTATACAAATAAAGCTTGACTGATTACTCAGATTTCATGTGTGTGTTTAAATTGTAGCAGTAGAAATTTATGATTAGTGCACATCCAGAGGAGATGGAGAACACCAGTACTGTTTTTCTGCAGCTTTCCCAGTTCAGTGAAACACATCTCCAACAATGTTTTCTTGCTGTAATTAGAGTGTGATCATTTGACATCTAAGACAGAGGACTGACCCCAACCCTTATGTACACATAACAGTACATGCATTCATAGAGAAAAGAGTTTGTGAGACTTATCTGGGGCAGGAAGTAACTGGTGAAGGAATGCTGCAAAATCAGTCTTAGCCATCCAGTGTGCCTCATAGAGGAAGGGTTGAGATTATTAACTGTATTGTTATGAAAACGCCGTTTAATGATGTGGTCCTACAAAGTGCTTTAAATGTCTTGAGGGGTACTGCAGGTCATAAACATTTTCACAGCTTTTTATCATTATTTTTTTTAATCTACCAGAGTTTAGCTTGAAATCTTTTTAAATGTTATTACACATCCCCCTGTGTCTGATGCGCAAGATCCCATTATTTTCTTGTTTTATTCTTCATGTCATTTAACTGCTGTTTGTTTCACAGGTTACTTCCAACCCCTGACTTGACTCATCTACCTTAAGTTGTTTAACGTGCCTTCCCAAAAGGCTTGACCTTTCCCATAACCAGCATATGGGGCATCCGCAGCACCCAGATGGGGACATTCCTTACTGCACCAATGTGATTTATTCTTATTGAATATAGGAGAGCCAGCAAAGAAAATGAGGTATTTAATTCCCTCAAATTTATACATTCATGTATATAATGTATAAACAGAACACAGCCCTTTTCAGTATTAACCTTTCCATGTTGGAGAACTAATTTATACTGATAACAGTGTTCATTCAAGAGGACCACAAGGGAATTCCATGGTGACCAGATGCATTCCTTTTTCTCCTTCAGAGAGAGTCTTGAAGCACTGCAAGAAATTGTCTTGTATTTATCAATGTCCATCCTTCATGCAGCCTGATTTTTCCAGTAGTCTGTTGTCCTTCACAAAGCCTGATTTTTTTCCAGTAGTCCATTGTTCACTGTTTAATAAAGTTACCTGTATGCTGCTGCTGTTGGCTGGCTTTACAAGTACCATCTTTAGTTGTCATCACATTGCAGTAGAGAATTAAGTATGTTGTAGAAGTGCAAAGAGTTTAGGGAAAATTTTTAAAGTACCTACCCACACTTAAGTTGTTTTGCAAATACAATCATTAGAGTAATAGGCACATTAGTGAACTGAATTTCCAGTTAGTGCCATTTGTAAGGAAGACTTGTTTCTCCTTTAAATCCTTTTCTAATTGTTATTTTTCTTGTGGGGGACACTGGTTTAAAATGTTAGTCTGAAAACATCTTGCTAGTTGTGATGGTTTGGTTGTTTAATGTCCATTTAATACATAAAAAGCTGGTAGATGCCAGTGCAAACTCTGACCAAAAAGGAGTCATCACACTTATCTTTAGGAAGTACCTTTGGATCTAGAAGAACTCTGAATATCAGTGAAAAGGGTAGAAATGGTCTGTTTATAAGGAACTCTGGAGCAGACTTTCTTCAACTGTCTGTTCTGAATGGAGGCAAACAGATCTGTTTGAGGAGTTCTCCACAGATGAAGCAGTTCATGGAAGACCCCCCCCCCCCCAGTCCATTTCCCATGTGTGAGAATCAGTCATGGTCCTGCATAGCTTCTCTGTCATAATGTTTTGTTGTGATGTAATGTAAGAAGGTGGGGGGGGGGGGCAAATTGTGCTGAGTTGCTAAATCCCAGGTTATCATGCTAAGTCTGCCGGATGGGAGGTATAAGATCTAGTATCACCTCTTTGTTTGTGCACTACATCACAGTCGTGTTTTCTGTGATTACCTTCACACATCTTGAGATCAAAGATGATTTAAGGCTTTTAGAGAATTTATTGTACTGCCTATCTCCTTTACATTTATGTGCTTTTGTCTGTCTTGTTTCTCCCACAGACCTTGAACTTTCACCCCCGTGTTAACAGTGCTGCAAGCCAAGGCTGAGGCATCTGTTGACAGAGATGGAAGAAGGGAGACCTGGAGAGAGAACTGGTCCACCCACCAAAATAACCTCCTTTATAAATCCCAGCACAGGAATCAAAAGTAGCTTCTTTGCCGAATTGTTTATGGCTGAAGAGCATTTTTCAAGTTTTGAATGAGTTTCTGTGGTACCACAGATTCCTGGTCCTGTACAACATCTAGCTTTAAATCTGAATCACGAGTATATTCTGAATATTTTTAAACACCTTTATTAAGTTATCATTTAAGACATAGGCAAACATACATTAATATAAAAGAAAATACTGCATATTAACATGTTTCTAGTCTCATACACTATACATATATTCTTTTTTGCAACCATCATACAGTCCAACATTACATAAATTACTCAATTCCTTCCTTCCCTTAAACATCTGTCAACAATTTCTACTTATTTCTGTGCAATTTGCTCCTTCCCTTTTCTAAAGATCCCACTTGCAGTTATTTTATCTATGTTACAATATTCAATACTTCAAATGCAGTTGGTTTAGACATTCATTTTGATTTTCTAGTAGTTGCTTTTTTGGAAGCCACCAGAATAAAACTTAATTAGGCCTTATATCTGTACAATCAAATCCTGTGTCCCAGCTCAATATTTTTGACAGAGTACACAAGAGGTAATTTTTAAAGTCTACCAACCCATTACAGTCCCAGAATATATGTTCCCAATAACCTCTTTCTTCACCATTACACCTCCAGCATTTGCCATATACCTGAGAACAAATATTTTAAGTCTGCTTGGGGTGTAAAATACCTATCCAAGCTTTTCCAAGCAAAAACCCTACACCTTCTGGATTTTGTTGCATACTTGGGAGCCATACACGTATTCTCCCATTGCCCCTTGTAAATTACTTATTGAATCTCTCTTCTCAATCTTTTCTAACCTCTTGTGATTCTAATAGTTATGTAATATCTTATATGCCCTATTAATTATCCTTTTTAACAGCAGCTTTATTCACTTAGGATTCCTCTACCCCTTTCTCTTTGCCTGTACTCTGATATTAATCTCTGGTAGAGAAGGCAGTCTCTAGCTTGCAGTCCAAATATCTTCTTGGCCTCATCCCATTCTATTACCGTTCCCTCTCTCATTATTTGCTCTCAGTACCTTGGTAGTTTTCTTCAGTGAACTCCTATCCCTTCTTGCCTATTCTCTGTACCCCTACTTGCAATCATCCCTATTAGCAAAATCTCATTTCTTCATTCTCGTTTTGGCTTGGTTTTTATATTTATGAAGTAGCTGGAAATATTCTAATATGTATGACTGTTATTGCTCTCCTTAAAGATTTGCATCCAAAATCCTCTTCTCTACTTATTTCCTGAATTTCCTTCCTGCTTCATCATCATCCTTTTCCACTTTGCATTATAACCTTCTGCTCCCATTATATATGCATAGCTCTAAAATATCCCTTCAAATCAGGTAAGCCTAAATTATCTTGTTCTATTGGAAGGATCAGCTTATCCCACTTTACTCTTCCCCTCCCAGATAAATCCCTTCAAGTCAATAGTCTCATTGTCTCTTATGGTTTATAAAAATATGCCTGACTTGTGTATATAAAACTAAAGGGACTAAAAACATTTTCACTGCATGTATCTTGCTATTCATATCCTTAAACAAAATCTTCCAGCTTCTCTGTTTTTGTTTCGTTTAGTCTCTTCCCACATATCCTTAGCTGATGAAACCAAAGATTTTTTAATCCATACTCCTAAACACTTTACATTTTTTGTTGGGTATTGCTGAACCAATTCATATGTGGGTACATCATTTATGGCTATAACCTTTGTTTTATCTTTATTAATTTTATATCCCAAAAAGACTTTAAACTGTCTCAAAATATTCCATAACACTGCGACGTTGCGTTCTTGATTCATCAGGTACAAAATATTGTCTGCAAATAAAGCCAACTTTTCTTGATTACCATAATATCCTTGAGTTTCTGAGTTCCTTGTTTTCTTTGCCAATGGCCATAAATATAAAGCATGCAAAGGGGAAAGAGTACATTCATGCCTAGTTCCTCTGTTCAGACACAACCTATCAGAAAGGAACCCTCCCACTTTAATTCTTGCCTCTGATCCTTCATATCTCATCCTATTTAACCTTATTAATGTATCAGGGAATGAAATGCTTACGTTGTCCTGCTCATAAAATCCAGCTTACTCTGTGGAATGCTTCGTCTGCATCAATACCCCCCCCCCCCAACAACAGCAGTGTTTTTTACATTCTGCTTCCCTCTGGATCTTAATGTCCTTTCTTATCACTGTTGTAGTATTATTTACCTAAGGGATCTCCTGCCAAGAATGGTCCAACTTCCAGCCTTTAGCATTTGTAAGCATCGTATGTCACACACATGCTCCCCTTGTATAGCATAGAGCATAAAGGTGACATACAGACACACACATTTAGAACTTTGCTGCTAGTATGAACATCATTGTTGAACATTGGTCTGAACATCCTTCTGCTGTGATGGTTGCCAAGCTGTGTTTTCAGACGAGTGCTCCACTGAGGTTTCTTCTCTTCTTCCTTTTTTGTGCTTATTGTGTTCATGTTGTCCACAAAGGGAAAACGTCAGTGTGGTAGGCAGATTCCCCATAAAGACTGCCATGACCAGTGTTTCTCTTTCATTTCGTGCTTCCAGTAATCATAGAGTGCTATATCTGTTAAGCGTTTGTGCCTAAAACCCTCCATAGTCCGCACTCCTCCTTGTGTGTGTACTTGGAGAACCAACATCTTAAGTTGTTGGCTCAAGGTGCTGTGAAGGAATCCTCCCATCCTGAGGCCCAGCTGTCTGCCAAGAAAGCAAGCAAAAAAGTTAGGTCTGATCCAGCTGCTGTCCAGCCTTCCCTGGACTTCCATCTTGAGGCTGGTGAAAGCCCAGAGGACCATCCATTGGTTGGAGGCTGGCATGGAACTGACTTCTCCTATGCCCTTGGAGGCTTTTTAAACATCTGTACCTGATGTTGAAGGGGAACGTTACTGATTATATCATAATGACCAAGGGAGGAAATTCCTGCCAATATTATTGAGTCACACCAGTGGTCGGATCCTCCGAGGATGTTTTGAGTGGATGTCATGCAGCAAAGAAAAAAAAAGCATATTTCCCCTGTTAAGAATTCCCCAACATGAATGGCAGGATTTCACTCTGTGGTTTATTTAATGCTTTGATGGCCTAGAAGACTCCTCAAGGGATCTCTGCTCCTGCTCCTCTGGTCTTCCACTGCACTCAAGAGGCCTAGGGAATTGGATTCTTTGGATGAGGACTTTGGACTCGGGGAAAGAATCTTTGGCCTAGTCTTCCCATATCACTTCCCCCTTGGACTACAGTTCAGAGGAGGACTCTATAACTTGAGATTCCCCCTGGAGGAATTCTCCTTTGAAGTTATCAATGCCCATATGATGGATTATTTTAAGTGGGATTATTCTTTAGTCTCTGAGATTCAGAAAAGATATGAGCTCCTACAGATGGAGTTTCCTAAGCCATCTGCTGATGTTCATCGTGTTTCACTGTTGCAGTCATGACTGTAGGGTTCTCCCCTGCCGGCAGGCAGCCCCTCGGTCGGCCAGAATCCCAAAGTCTGGGTCCGGCATCGGCTGTTCAACCATGCTCCCTGACGTCAGAGCGCCAGGAGTATAAAGCTGACAGCCAACGCCATCTTCTACAGTCTTTCTTGCCATGTGGTGATAGCAGTTCGCAAGTGCCGGTCGGTTGACTCCTGACGATTTTTTCTATATACTTCTGTCCGAAGACTTTCTTCCCCACTCAAAGCTAAGTACCCCATTGGGGAAACTTTTTTCTTGCTCCACTCCAATGTCAGAAAAAGTTAATAATTGTATTTCATGTGGGAAGCAAATACCTCATAAGGATTTTCATTCTTACTGTATTCCTTGCTTAGGCCCTGACCACGACATAGCTAGTTGTCGGTTTTGTGCTAGATTCAATCAACGTACAATTAAGCGAAGGTACGATTTTGCTTTTCATTACTTCGGTAGGTGCTTTAACTACAAAATGTCGGATACGGTTCCGGCTACCGGAGTTCACAAACGTCGCAAGGATAAAGACAGGCCTCCGAGGTCCAAATCTGATGATAGCACACATGCGGAGCCAGCTTCAGGTTCGGCCGTCGTCAGTGAGGCGCTTTTGCAGCCCCTGTCATCAGCCATTTCAGAAACGACGGTCGAAACGGACTCTCATGAGGAGCCAACCAGGCCTTTAAATATTTCTGTTGCAGGACCTTCAGACAATGCTCCTTCGGATGGGTCCGGAGCCGCTGTGCAGGTACCGGCTTCCGAAGGGGGTTTTAGGCCTGCTCAGCTACTAGTAAGGGCAAAGGCAAAGACTCCTTCTAAATCAGAGACTTCAACACAGGCCTCTTCTGAACCGGCTCCCAAGTCACAGAAACAGTTACTCAAGATGGCGGAGGATTTACTTACTATGATTAGGGGTTCACATCCCCCTCCAGACAAAAGGCCTAGGCAGGATGTTTATTATGATTCCTCTGATCAGGCTTCTGTTTCCTCAGTTTCTTCTTCTGATCAGGAATATTCTTTCCCTCCTTATGAGGATTCTAATGCTGAAGAATCCATTCCTTCAGCTTCTCCCCCTGAGGATTTCTCTTTTGGGGAAACTTTGCATGAAATGAGGGAACATTTCCACTGCAAAGGACAGGAGTATTTGGAATCCAAGAAAAGACTGAGGGATTTTCTTCTTCTTCCCCAACATAGATCCCTGGCTATTCCTCCTGTTTTGGATATTGTGGATGATGCCTTTTCAGAGGCTAACTTAACCCCTGATTCTTTTCCTCCTGCTCCTGTTAAGCCTGATAGATATTACAGGGTTCCTGATTCCCATCAGTTTTTATACAAGATCCCTGCTACTGACCCTGAAACCATTTTTCAGGGTCCTAAGGGAGTTAAGGCCGCTTCTGCCTAAAATCCCATTCCTACTGAAAAGGATTCTCGATCCTTAGAAAGATGGGGTAAAAAGGTGTACACTTCTGCTACTTTGTCCATTAGGGCCTTAAACTGTCAGTTTCATATGCTTAAATACCAGCAATTTCTTTTGTCTGTCTTAAAACAAAAGCTTACTTCCATTTCTGCCTGTGCAGATGATAAGGAATTACATGACTTATTGCATGCCACTGAACAGGTTGGGAAGCATGGTTTACACTGTGGATTTGATGCCTTGGAGGCTTCTTGTAGGGCTGCGGCCTCTGGCACAGTCATTAGAAGACATGCATGGCTAAAGGAACAAAATTTACCTGAACAAGTAAAGGCTAAATTATTGGATGCTCCTCTTCAGCATAATGTTTTGTTTGGATCAAAAGCTGAAGAGGTGATTAAAAAGATGGAGGATAAGGCAAAATCCATGCAAACAGTTAAGGATTTCTTACAAGTACAGCCACCTAGATTTAGCAGGAATTGGCCTTCAAAAAATTGGTCCTTTCCCACTTCAGACAGGCCTCAGAGGGGTAGATATAGACGCTCCAGAGGGAGGCCTCAAACACAAGCTGCTTATAGACCAAGACAGTGGACTGCTTCCACCCCTAGGGGAGGAGAGGACAGGTCACAATCTCAAAGGAAACAAACTCAATGACTCCCTCTGTTGGGCTACAGGAACTTCTTGCCTGGAAGCCCCTCTCTGAGGAAAACTCTCTCTTTTTTATCAAAATTGGGCTCAAATAACCAAAGACAAATGGGTTTTGGATGTGATTTTAAGAGGTTACAAATTCCATTTTCTTACCTTGCCAAGGCCAAGCGGATGGCCAGACCTTCCAAAACATCAATGGATGGAGGCCTTAAAGCAGGTGGAAGCTCTTTTGGCTATGAATGCCATAGAACTGGTTCCTCTTTCAGAGATGGGAAAAGGTTTTTACTCAAGGCTCTTTCTAGTCCCAAGGAAGCAAAACTCATGGAGACCCATTCTGGATCTGTCGGTCTTGAACACCTTTCTAGAGATTCCAAAGTTCAAGATGCTTACTCTACAGCAGCTACTTCCAATGCTGTCCAAAGATGCATGGATGGTAACTTTGGATTTAAAGGAGGCATATTTACACATTCCCATCAGGCAGGATCACAGAAAATACCTCAGGTTCAAGGCCGGATCGAGGCACTTTCAATTCTCTGCGCTGCCCTTTGGATTGTCTACTGCGCCCATGGTCTTCACCAAATGCCTGGCTCCAGTAGTAGCTTACTGCAGACTCAAGGGAATTCAAATTTACCCCTTTCTGGGCGATTGTCTAATTCAGGCAGACAGCAAGGATGTCTTACTCCAGCATCTAGAATTTGTACAGAACCTCCTCAAGTTCCTGGGATTCTCTGTAAACATAAAAAAGTCAAATTTGACACCATCACAACAGATAACTTTTCTGGGTGCACTTCTAAACACTACAACCCAGATGGCATTTCTGACATCCGAAAAACAATTACAGCTGGCTTCAACTTTCAAAACCTTGGCAACTCTAACTCAACTATCTGCAAGGAAATTCCTGCAGGCTTTGGGTTACATGGCATCTTGCATCCTTCTCGTACCATATGAAAGACTACACGTGGTACCTAAAAAGTGTATGGTCTCAGCATTTAGACATACTGATCTCCGTCCTTCCTTGCCTTCAAAAGGAATTTCTTTGGTGGTCCAGGGCTTGTGCTCTAAACAAAGGGAAATCCTTTCATCTGCCTCCTGCCACTCAGATTCTAACCACGGATGCTTTGGATTATGCTTGGGGAGCCCATTTTCAGGGAAATTGTCTGCAGGACCTTTGGACAAAGGATCAGAAGCACCTGCATATCAACTTAAAGGAAATGTTAGCCATTCAGAAAGCTTTATTGGCCTTCAGGAATCTTTTACAACCAGGACAACTACTAATACGGACAGACAACACCACAGTTATGTGGTACATAAACAAGCAAGGGGGATCTCATTCTTACCCCCTATGCAGACTAGCCACGGATCTATGGAACACAGCTCTAGCTTGCAATCTGGATCTTCAAGCTCAGTTTCTACCAGGGAAACAAAACCTCCTGGCAGACAGTCTGAGCAGAAACCTTTCAGATCCACACGAGTGGATGCTGGACACCAAAATATTCAGGATGATAGCAGTCTGGGGATGTCCTCACATTAGACCTCTTTGCATCCCATCTCAGTCATCAACTACAGAATTTTTGCACCAGGACTTTCCACAGAGAAGCTTGGAAAGTGGCTGCCCTGTCATTCAGTTGGAGGAACCTCTCGGGATATGCCTTTCCGCCGCTTCCTCTTCTTCCACGGGTTTTATTAAAGATAAAACAGGACAAGCCCAAGATGATAATCTTGCTGGCTCCAAATTGGCCTCGGCAGTTTTGGTATCCAACTCTAAAAAACCTGTGTCTGGAGCCCTCTTGGGTTTTACCTCCATCTCCAAACCTTCTGTACCAGCATCAGGGTCAGGTTCTTCACTCTCATGTCAGAACTCTCAGCCTGGCGGCCTGGTTAATCCAGGGCCTTTGATTTCTTCTTTACTGCCCAAGCAAGTTATGGATGTCATTTTAGAAGCCAGACGTCCTAGCACTAGAAAATCTTATGCAGGAAAATGGAAAAGATTTTGTTCTTGGATGCAGGCTCATGATTCTGATCCTCTTCTTCCTAACATTACTTTAATTTTACTTTACTTGACAGATCTCTTACATAAGGGTCTCTCTTTTTTTCTTCCATTAAGATACATGCCTCTGCTATTTCTGCTCATTATAATATGGACCCTCCCATCTTTTCCCACCAGCTCCTGAGACAGTTTCTCAGAGGAGCTAAGAACTTAAGACCTCCTAGATCTCCTCCCATTCCTGCTTGGGATCTCAACTATGTTTTGGAAAAACTAACCTTGCCTCCTTTTGAGCCTGCTGCCTCCTCTGACATCAAGTTTTTATCTTGGAAGACAGCTATCCTGTTAGCCCTAACCTCTGCCAGGAGAGTTTCAGAGTTACAAGCTCTTATGGCTGTGGAACCTTATATTATTTTTCATCAAGACAGGGTATCTTTGAGGACTAATCCTACCTTTATGCCTAAGGTGGTTTCCAAAGTGGCTTTAAATCAAACTATCCACTTGCCAACTTTTTTCCCTACTCCTCAAAATAAAGGGGAAAGGATCTTGCATTCCTTGGATGTACACAGACAACTACATTTTTACCTGAACAGAACCAAGGACATCAGAAAATCAAAACAATTGTTTGTTTCTTATGCTTCAAGTTCCCAAGGTAAAGCCATTTCAAAACAGACCATTTCTAAATGGATTGCTCATGGAATCAGATTTTGTTATTCTCACCATGGAAAGCAAATCCCAGGGAGTATACAGACTCATTCCACCAGAGCTGCTGCCACTTCTGCAGCCTTCCTCAGGGGAGTTCCTACCAAGGACATTTTGGAAGCTGCAACGTGGAGTTCAGTGCATACTTTTTCTAAGCACTACAATCTACCTCTCTACTCTAAGTCTAGGGCAGGCTTTGCCTCTGCAGTCTTGCAGGGCCTTTTAGCCACCCCTTCCTCTTTATGACCATCTCCCTTTCTTTCAGCTTTGGGATTCTACCCTACAGTCATGACTGCAACAGTGAAACACTATGAACATAGTACAGTTGTGTACACCTACCATAAATGTAGATGTTCGAGTGTCTTCACTGTTGCAGTCTGGGTTTCCCCTCCCTCCTGTCCCCTCTTATTTTTACTTTTGTGTATTTCCTTTTTTCACCATTCTTCTGAGGTGTATTTGCAAAGGTTATGGGACCTTTTTCTTTTTTGGACTCCTGACATCCGGGGCAAGAAAAACTGGAGAAGATGGCGTCGGCGGTCAGCTTTATACTCCTGGCGCTCTGACGTCAGGGAGCATGGTTGAACAGCCGACGCCGGACCCAGACTTTGGGATTCTGGCCAACCGAGGGCTGCCTGCCGGCAGGGGAGAACCCTACAGTCATGACTGCAACAGTGAAGACACTCGAACATTTACATTTATGGTAGGTGTACACAACTGTACTTTCCTCCTGTTCTGGCTGTCTTTCTGGACACTTTGTCAGTAGCATCTGTAGGCCTCGACTCTCAGCCCCAAGCCAGGTAGATTGTGTTAAGTGCCTGAGGAGTTCATGTTTCTTTGTAAATGCTCTTTTGCTGTCCCTTCTGTAGTGTTGGTCTCCCCTGACAAGCCATCCAAGTTATTGCTCTGTACCAAGCTGTTGCCTTCTTATATGGATAGTAGGGCTATGAAAAGGTTGGGCAAGAAAGTTTACACTGTTGACACTTTATCCTTTAATGCCATCAGCTACCAGACTATGTGACCAGGTATGTCTTGGCTGTCCCTTTCTCAGGTTTCTAAGGTGGTTTCCTGACCTTCCTGATTCTGAGGGGAAGACTTTGGCCGTTTCCTTGCTGCACTGTACTTCTCAAGTTGCACACCACTCAATTAAATACAGCTATGATGCAGCTAATGCTTCTTCCAGGCCTGCTGCCTTTGGTACAGTTATGAAGCATTATTCTTGGCTTCATCTTCAGGCTTTGCCTGATAAATTTAAGGACAAACTTTTGGATGCCCCATTGGATAATAAAAATATTTTTGGAACCGATGCAACCTTTTCAAGATAATCTAGGACACAGGCAATGCCTTACAGGAGCAGAAACATACATTTGTTTCTCCTTTTCCCCAATTTCAGAGGAATTATCCCTCTAAGTCTGCTTTTATTCATAGGCAATCTCATTGCCCTCTTAAGGGCAAGAAGAGTTCCAAGCAGGTGCCTTCTACTAAGCCTACTCAGACTCCTGCCTCCCAGAAACCTGCTTTCTAGGACAAGCTGTGTTCTATTTTACAATTTGCTTCTTCCTTCTCTTGGCAAGGTTCCCTTGTCCCTCCATCTATCCCTCTTGCTTCCAAATTGGCTACAAGTCACTTCAGAGTCTTGAGTTATGTCCATTATCCATCAGGGATATTTAATGGTTTGGAAGTCCAATCCTCCCTTTTCAGGAATTCCTCAGCCTTATCAGGAACAGCTCCCTCTTTTCCTAAAGGGTCTTCACTGTCTTTTGGCTCAGGGCACCATTCAAGCCATGCCTCATCCCCAAGTGGGGAAGAGGTTTTATTCCAGGATGTTTTTGGTTCTACAAAAGGAGGGCACATGGAGACCAATCCTGAATCTTTCCAGGCTGAGCACCTTCCTCAAAATAGTTTCCTTTCAGATGTTACCTTTGCAGACATTATTTCCTCTTCTGCTACCCCAGGCCTTTTTGGTATCTCTGGATCTAAAGGATGCTTATCTTCACATTCCTATCCATCCCACTCTTGAGAATTTTTTTCTCTCTCTGTCTATTCTTTGCATTTTCAGGTGTCTGCTTTGCTCTTTGTCCTCTCTACTGGTTCAAGGGTAATCAAATCCCTAGTTCATGTCATTGCTTTTTGCAGGGTTCAAGTCTACCTGTCTAGACAATCAGCTTATTCAAACTCCTTACCCAAACTCTCTGCTTCGGGATCTCGAGTTTACTTCTTCACTCTTACAGAGTCTGGGGTTCACTATAAACTTCCATAAATCAGTTCTGATACCTTCCCAGGATTATATTTCCCTTGGCTGAAGACTTAAGACACATCCCATGCTGGCATTTGTACCTGCCCCCAAGGCCCTGTCCCTTCTTTACAGCCAGGGAATTTCTTAGGGTGCTCGAGTTCATGGCTTTCACCATTCCAATGTTCCCTCTCACGAGGCTCCACATGAGGAAACTTTAGTGATACTTGAAATCAGTGTGGCTTCACATTGCCACTGCTGGAGTTCCAGGTACCTTTTCTTCCCTGTCTTAAGCTCAAGCATCAGTGGCAGATTCATCAACTTTCTCTCAACCCAAAGCATTTCTTTTCGAGCTCCAGTTCCCACTCAGGAGCTCTTTACAGATGCCTCAGTTAAGGCGTGGTGTACCTTCTCTGGTCCCTTAAAGGTTCATGGTGTCTGGCATCCTTAACAGAGGTCAGACCACTTCATCATAAAGGAGGTGATGGCTCTGCTTGTGCCTTTGCAACCTTTATTTCATCTTTCATCCCAGGCCCTCACATTTGTCACAGACAATGCCACAATAATGTGGTATGTTAACAAGCAGGGGGGCACAAAGTCCTATCTTCTCTGCAGACTACCTCTTCAGGTCTGTGGTCTAACTACTCAGTATCAAGTGACTGGGAAGCTTACATTCCCTCAGAGCACAGTCTAGTGGCAGACTCCTTGAGCAGGCCCAGCACACAAGCCCATGGATGGATGCTTCACAGAGATGTGTTCCTGGACAATTGTCCATTGGTGGGATGTTCATCAGAAGGATCTTTTTTCCTCCCCTGTAAATAGATGACTTCCTCTAGACTGTTCCAGAGTCCCAAGTACTCTGGCTTGGAAATAGACACCCTGTGTCTTCCTGGGAAAGGTGTGTTGCTGTATATCTTTCCCCACCTTCCTCTGTTAACATGAATTCAACAGAAGATCAGGCAGAACCTTCCCAAAATCTTGCTAGTGACTCCCTTTTGGCCCAGATATTGGTTCCCCTTTCCTTTGCACTTATCCAGCAGCAGTCATCGCAAGTTACCTCCTTAATGGGTGGATCTTCTCAAACAAGGCAAGGGGTCTCTTATCCATCCGCATTTGCCCACTTTTCAGATGACGCTATGGCTGATAGGGTTTTGATCCCTTTTAGACCTCTCTTCTGAGGACATGCTTCAGGTTCTGCAGGAGGCCAGGAAGCTCACTGCCAGGAAATCATACATGTCTAAATGGAAGCAATTTTCTCTCTGGTGCCCTTCTCACCATTAGGATCCCCTATCTGTGGATGAACCTTAAAAACAGGCAGTAGCAAAAAATTAATACAAGAAAAAACAATGGGGCACTTATCTAAAAACAGCAATCAGACGAACAAGAGAAGATGGCGTTCTGACTGGGGCATTCATTTCTGAGGGTGGTATGTGTGTACATTACTTTTATGGCTTACTCTTCCTGCTGCCGTCATGCGACATCCCAGGTACATTGCAGTAGTAAATGTCTTTTGTATACTGGTGGGATGTTTGGGTTTCCTAGGCAGAGAATCAGTGTTATAAATACTGCAACATGGAAGAGAAGGGCTTCTATGGTTATAAGATTTTACACAGCCATTTCTCTCTTATTTTTGTGATCTACTCCATGCTGTGTTGGCATATTCTTCAGTTAAAGCTCATCTGTCAGCAATTTCTGCTCGTCTGCCTGGCTTCTAGATTTGACGTCAAGCAATTTATTAAAGGTGTCCTTCATATCAGGCTTCCCTGGAAGCCTATTCTGCCTTCCTGGGACATCAATCATGTGCTTGAAAAATTGACTCCGGCTCCTATTGAGCCTGCTTCTTCAGCTTCCTTACAACATTGTACTTTGAAGACTGCTCTTCACTTCAGCCAAGAGGGTGTCTGAACTTCAGGGTCTCATGGTTATTGCTTCCTTAGTTTTCCACAGGGACAGGGTGCCCCTTCATACTAATTCTTTTCTGCCTAAGGTGGTCAGTGAGTTGTCTCTTAGTCTGTTCATCTTCCTTCCTTTTTTCCTTCTCTACAAGCTGGCTGTGAGAAGGTTTTTCATATCTTGGATATGCATTGACAGCTCCAATATTATTTGTATAAAACTAAAGTTATTCACAAATCTGAGCATCTTTTTGTTCCTTTTCATCCAGGGACTGTGGGTTTGTCTATTTCTAAACAAAGCATCTCTTCCTGGATTTTGAAGGCCTTTTTTTCATCGTTCTTTTTATGGAAAATGTCTTTCCTCATCAGTAAAGACATATTCCACTTAGGGCAGCTGCCTCCTCTGGTGTTTTTTTTTTTTTTTTTGTTGTTTTTTCAAGGGTTTGGATACATTTTCTATCCTTGAGGCTGCTACTTGGTCCTGTGTTTATACTTTCACTAAGCATTACAAATTAAATATTTCCAGGGCAGGCTTTGCCAGGGCTATTCTGCATGGGTTTGTAGAGAGCTGATGTTCATCGTGCTATACTGCTGCAGTCATCACACTTGGGTTATCCTGTCGTCAGGCGGTCCTACAGTCGGCCGAATCCCAAAGTCCTGGTCCAGCGTCGGTTGTCATCGCCTCTTCCCTAACGTCAGTGTGACAGGGGTATAAAAGAGACAGCCGATGCCATTTTCTTCAGTCTTTCTTGCCGCGCGGTGCCAGAAGCAGTTCACAAGTGCTGGTTGGCCAGCTCCTGAAATTTTGAATAGAGTTTCAGCCCAAAGTCTTCTCTAAAGCTAAGTACCCCATTGGGGAAACTTTTCTTGCCTCAGACCGATGTCAGACAAAGTTAATAATTGTATTTCTTGTGGGAAGCAAATACCTCATAAGGATTTTCATTCTTATTGTATTCCTTGCCTAGGCCCAGACCACAACGTCTCTGGTTGTCGGTTTTGTGCTAGGTTCAACAAACGTACAATTAAGTGTCATTCAGAATTCGCCCAGCATTATTTTGGCAGAAAATGTAACTATAGCATGCCGTCGGAGCAACCGACATCAGCAATGATTAAAAAATGCAAAGATAAGGACCGGCAGCCAAGACCAGATACCGAGGCCTCAGCAAGGCCTGATGCCGGTTCTCCGGTTTTCAGCGAGGTGCCGTCGCAGCCCCTGACTACCGCTGATTCAGAAATTCTGACAGCCTCCCAAACCGAAGCAGTTGGCCCTCAGGAACCGGTTCCACCTCACTCCTCGGACGCCAGCCCTGAGGGGGATTCGGAAAGTTTGGATAGGCCTTCGGTCTCTGAAGGTGTTTTCAAACTGACAACTATCTCTGCCAAGCCTTATGCTAAACGGGGCCAAACACACCCCCCCCCCCACAGGCCCCTATGCCTAAAAAACAGATGCTTTAGATGGCTGAGGATTTAATTACCCTTATCAGGGGATCCCAACCTCCACCTGACAAAAGGCCTAGACTGGAGGAAGATTATCCTTCCTCTGACCAAGCATCCATTTCCTCAGGCAGTTCTGATGACCAGGATTACTCCATCCCTCCTTATGAAGACTCAGATGCTGAAGAGTCCATTCCCTCTGCCCCCCCCCCCCCGAAGACTACTCTTTTGGGGAAACTTTACACACCATGAGGGAACACTTCCACTGGGAAGGCGAAGATTACTCTGACTCTAAGAAAAGACTCCGCGAGTTTCTTCTTCTTCTTCCTCAGCATAGACCCCTGGCAATTCCTCCAGTTTTAGACATTTTGGATGAGGTTTTCTCTGAATCCAGTTTAAACCCAGATTCCTTATCTCCAGCACCAGCTAAACCAGACATACTACAGAGTTCCTGATACTCGTAAGTTTCTATACAAAACCCCTACTGCTGACCCCAAGACCATTTCCCAGGGTCCCAAAGGGGTTAAGGCCTCTACTGCTAAGAATCCACTTCCTTTTGAAAGAGATTCCAGAGCATTAGAAAGATGGGGAAAGGAAGTGTATACGTCTGCCACTTTGGCCATGAGGGCCGTAAACTGCCAATTCCACATGCTAAAATACCAACAGTATTTGATTACACAGTTAAAGCAGAAACTGATCCCTCAGACAGATCAACTTGATTTTAAAGAGATGCAGGATTTGCTGCATGCAGCAGAACAGGTGGGAAAGCATACATTACAGTGTGGTTTTGATTCACTGGAAGCCTCATGTAGAGCAGCTGTCACAGGGTCTGTAATACATAGGCATGCTTGGCTTAAAGAACAAGCCTTACCAGAACATGTCAAAGCAAAGTTATTGGATGCTCCATTACAGAAAGATGTGTTATTTGGTGTCAAAGCAGAGGAAGTTTTAAAGAAAATGGAAGAAAAGGCAAAATCTATGCAAACAGTTAAAGATTTTTTACAGGTACAACCTCCTTGTTTCAGCAGAAATTGGCCAACAAAAAACTAGTCCTTTCCTGCATCAGACAGACCCCAAAGAGTTAGGTACAGGCGCCCAAGGGGCAGAGGCCAGCCGCAAGGTTCTTACAGGCCTAGACAATGGCATACAACAACTCAGAGGTGGAGATGAAAGATCTCAACCCTTCAGGAAACAAACACAATGACTTCCCTCTTCACCTGCCAAGCAAAATTGCCCTGGCAGCACCTTTGGGAGGAAAACTGGCTCTATTTCCACAAAATTGGCACATCATAACAAAGGACAAATGGATTCTGGACATTATTACCCGAGGTTACAGATTTCATTTCCACACTTTACCACGGATGAGAGGCATGCCAAATCTGCCTCCAAACCAATGGGCAGAGGCTCAAACACAAATTTCAGCTCTCATGGATATGAAAGCAATTCAAAAGGTACCTGCAAGCGAGCAAGGTCAAGGTTTTTACTCGACTGTTTCTAGTCCCAAGAAAGGACAAAGCCTGGAGGGCCCATCTTAGACCTCTCAATTCTAAACACATACCTGGAGGTACCCAAATTCAGAATTCTCACACTACAGCAACTCCTTCCCATGCTGGGCAAGGAGTCTTGGCTGGTAACGTTGGACCTCAAAGAGGCATACCTGCATGTCCCTATAAGACAAGATTGCAGAAGATACCTCAGATTTTTGGCAGGTACAATGCATTATCAATTCTCTGCATTGCCCTTTGGCTTATCTACTGCGCCCAGAGTATTTACGAAATGCCTGGCATCAGTAATTGCATATTGCAGACAATGAGGAATACAAATTTATCCATATCTGGACGACTGCCTGATCCAAGTGGACAGCAAGGACATTCTATTACAGCATCTGGCTTTTGTAACACAGCTGCTCAGTTGCCTAGGGTACACAGTAAACAAAAAGAAGTCAAAACTAATACCCTCACAATAGATGATATTCCTGGGTGCCAGCTTAAATGCAACGGCCCAAATGGCTTACCTCATGCCAGACAAACAAAAACAATTGACTCAATACTTCAAAAAGATAGCAACTTTTACCCAGCTCACTGCAAGGAAAATCCTGCAGGCATTGGGGTTCATGGCATCATGCATTCAACTAATCCCATATGCAAAGCTGCATATGAGAAAATTACAATGGTACCTGAAAAGTTTATGATCTCAACACAGGCACAGCCTCGAAACAAGTATACCTATCATTCCCTGCCTTCAAAAAGAGTTCCTATGGTGGGCTCAAGCATGTCAAATAAACAAGGGTCTTCCTTTCGTCTTACCTCCAGCAAACCAAACCATGACAACAGATTCTTCAGACTACGCCTGGGGAGCACACATGGCAGGACAGTGCATACAGGGCAAATGGTCTGCAAAACAAATGCATCTTCACATCAACCAAAAGGAGATGCTAGCTGTGCAAAATGCACTGACAGCCTTCAAGGACCTCTTGCATGCAGGACAACTTCTAATAAGGACAGACAACACCACAGTTATGTGGTACATAAACAAACAGGGAGGAACACACTCCTAACCTTTATGCAGACAGGCTATGACCTTATGGAACACAGCATTGACCTACCAAGTACAACTACAAGCACAATTCCTGCCAGGAAAGGAAAACATATTGGCAGACTAATTAAGCAGAAATATGGCAGACCCTCACGAGTGGAGACTACTCCCACAAGTATTTTCAATGATAACTCAAAGATGGGGATGTCCAGACATAGATCTATTTGCCTCCCCCACCAACTGCCAATTACAAAAATTCTGCACAAGGACTTATCCCTCCCTAGCCTGGGAAATGGACGCTCTATCATTCAGTTGGACAACACTGACAGTCTATGCCTTCCCTCCACTACCTCTATTGACCAAGGTATTATTGAAGGTCAGATCAGAGAGACCACAAATGATCCTCATTGCTCCAGACTGGCCACGCCAGCACTGGTACCCATTACTAAGGAACTTGACTCACAGCCCTCCATGGATCTTGCCTCAATTCCCACTACTGTTGACTCAGAAAAACTCTCAAACCCGTCACAGCCAGCTCAGAACTTTAAATTTAGCTGCATGGGGAATTCCTTAAATTATCAATCAACACTTCTCTCAAAGGGCGTCCTGAATGTCATTTTGGAGGCCAGGAGGCCCAGCACCAGGAAGACTTACTCAGACAAATGGAAAAGATTTTGTGCATGGCACCAGGCTAAAGGTCAAAATCCCTGGATACCAAACATTCCTCATATACTGCAATACCTAACTGAGATGCTACACAAAGGCCTTTCCTTCTCCTCCATTAAGATCCATGCTTCAGCCATTTCAGCTCACTGTAATACGGATCCTCCAATTTTCTCACACCCTTTACTTTAGGCAGTTTCTCAGAGGAGCTAAGAATATAAGACCCCCCAGAAAACCACCAACACCAATTTGGGACCTGAACTTCGTTTTAGAAAAGTTAACACTGCCTCCTTTCGAACCAGCCTTCTCAGCAGAACTACAATACTTGTCTTGGAAAACAGCCTTGTTACTGGCTATTACCTCAGCACGCAGGGTCTCAGAACTACAGGCACTTAATGGCAGTGGGACCTTTCATCATTTTCCATCAGGACAGGGTCTCTTTATGAACTAACCCTACCTTCATGCCCAAGGTAGTATCCAGTGTGGCTTTGAATCAGACCATTCATTTACCCACCTTTTATCCTGACCCACAGAATAAAGGAGAAAGGCTCCTTCACTCTTTGGACATTCACAGACAGCTACGTTACTATTTAGATAAGGCAAAGATCTTCAGAAAAAACTGACCAACTCGTATCATATGCTGCAGGTTTACAAGGAAAGGCCATTTCAAAACAGACCATCTCCAAATGGATAGCACATTGTATCCGCTTTTACTCCTCGCACCATGGGAAGGCAGTGCCTGTTAATATTAGATCCCATTCTACCAGGGATACTGCAACCTCAGCAGCCTTTCTCAGAGGGGTTCCCACCACAGACATTCTGGAGGCAGCTACTTTGGAGTTCAGTGCACACCTTTACCAAGCACTACCACCTTCCATTATACTCAAAAACCAGAGCTGGTTTTGCCACTGCAGTTCTGCAGGGCATCCTAGCATCACCTAACCCAGTTTAGTACCAGCCATCCTTCCATAACTTTGGGATTTTACCCAAGTGTGATGACTGCAGCAGTATAACATGATGAACATAGTACAGTTTTGTACCTACCATAAATGTAGATGTTCGAGTGGTTATACTGCTGCAGTCCAGGTTACCCTCCCTCCATCCCCTCTACATACCAGGGTGTTAGTTACAACTCCATGTACATCAATCAATTGGATGCATGTCTATATGGTGTATTTGCTAACAGCTAGTACTATTGTTTATCTACTAAGGTTTTGTTGCATAGCTATTGTATTGCCTTCCTAGTTGGGGGCACCTGACATCTGGGGCAAGAAAAACTGAAGAAAATGGCATTGGCTGTCTCTTTTATACCCCTGTCGCACTGATGTCAGGGAACAGGTGATGACAACCGACACCGGACCAGGACTTTGGGATTCGGCCAACAGCGGGACCGCCTGACGACAGGATAACCTAAGTGTGATGACTGCAGCAGTATAACCACTCGAACATCTACATTTATGGTAGGTACAAAACTGTACTTTCTGTGCCTTCCTCCTCCCAGTCTTCCTTTTGAGCCCTTGTACTGTCCCTTGGGTAAAGAATACTGGAACAGTGATATGGAAGGACAAAGCACAGTTCTGTGAAATCCTACTGTAACAGTAAATGTCTCTCTTCACTGTTGCAGCATTTGCTTCTTCCCTCTTACCCCTCTATTTTAGCTCTTGTCCTATAGTTTCTTGACCTCCAGGCCAAGGGGTCCTTTGTCTTCTTTTTCCTTTTTCTCCTTCCAGATGCACATGTTGTTCTTTTCCCTAAGACATTTTGTTACTTCTGGGGTTTGTTTCAGTTCTGTGTGTGTTTCTGTATGTCACCTTCATGCCCTATACCGTGCATTGGTAGCATAAGTGTGTTGTATAATCCTTATAAGTGCTAAAGACTACAGCAGTGAAGAGGACATCTACTGTTATAGTAAGATTTTATACAACTGCACTTTCTGTTAATGTGACAAAATGTGTGCCTCCCCTCCACATAACCACATTCATCCATATCTGTCAATTTTGACAACACCTTTGCCACTCTTTTAGCTATTATAAACATTAACATTTTTAATCACGTTTAAAATTGAAATGGGTCTATATGAAGCTGGGTCTGATGGGTTTTACCATGATAGGGGTATTACAGCCACGGCAGCTTTCTTGCAAGATGTTGGTGATTCCCCTCCTTTTAAAATGCTGTTAAACAAAACATTCCAGGTATTTATCACTTTCTTCCCTCCTAAATTCCAAACAACTCTGAAGATGCATTAAGGAATCTTGCAGTTTCACTCTACACAGAAGAGAATATACAACTGCTGTCAGTTAAAGACTTTTTGACTCCTATTGGTCATATTCCAAAGGAGAAAACAAGCTAGTATCATTGCATAATAAAGCCAAAGGGATTAATACAGGCATTCATCTTTGTAAACACAGGAGAAAACATCTCAACTCTACATATAATATAATCAGTGCACTTTACTACCCACTCCCCATCCATTGTCCAAAATATTAAAAAGAGTAGTGCATACCAACTATTGAATCACCTTCTCAGCTACAACCTATTATCACACACCCAAAATGGCTTTCGACCACATCACAGCACTACTACCACACTAATGTCCTTTACTAATATTGTTAACCAACATAGGAACAACGGACAATATGTATCTTCTATATTTTTAGACCTGTCCAATGCCTTTGACATGGTAGATCACAGTAAACTTACTTGTATTCTCTTCACCCTAAACATTAGTAACTCTAGTAGTACATTGTTCCAAAACTACCTAACAGGACAGCTACAAGCAGTTCAATGGCAAAATCAACTCTTTCCTCTGCTCTTGAGTTCTCATAGCAGTTCCTCAAGGCTTGATCTTTGGTTCTCTACTCTTCTCTATAGTTACCAACCAATTCAGCACCTCCACAACTCATGCCTCTGTAATTCAATATGCAGATGACTCTACCCTAATTTGTGCAGCCTCCACCCTACAGGATCTTCCTACCTTAATCCAAGATTCCTTCCTATCTGTTGAAACATGGCTTACTAACTCCAGACTCATTCTAAATCCCAACAAAACTAAACTCTCTTGCTCACTCAGCTTCCCACTCATTTGCTATCTTGTCCAAAAGTAAAACCATGATCAACACAGTACCACATACTAAACTGCTTGAGGTTGAAATTGACAGTAACCTAAACTTTGATATACACATAGCCCAAACTATCAAGAAGGTCCAGGAGAAACTTGGTCTATTAGCACAAAAGCTACCATAGCCTGTACACACCTCCTGTCAACCTCCTCTATGCCTCCCCAATACTAACCAACTTCCACAAATCTGGTTTAATCAAACTAGAAACGTGCTATAATAAAATAGCTACATTTGCAACAGGTGCCTCATGTAGGTCACATCACTAAATTGGCTTGAACTTTCTCAGCTTCTTGTCTTTAACCAACTTACCCTTACACACACAATTCTTCACCAACCTGAAAAACTCATGCTCTCCAAAATATTCACCCATACAAAAGCTCTCATTGTCTCTGCTCTAGTAACCTTCACCTTATAGACAACACTAAAGCCAACAACCATGCAGAGGATTCTGTCTTCTCTAACTACAGTCCCAAAATATGGAATAAATTTCCACCCCCTCTAACTGCAAATAGCTCTACTTCACAATTTAAAAGGCTCCTTAAATCATACCTGAAAGACACTTGGCTATGTCCTTGTAACACTCCTGGATAAGACCCAATTTTCTCTCTCTACTAGCTTAATTCTTCAACTGCCTCTCTCACTGTGGTTGATGCACTCCTTTTTTAATGCTTATGTGAACACTTCCAGCTATAGCAATTATTCTTTTTACTTCTCAGTTTCACCAGTGAGGTAGTCCATGGAACAAACTAATGTGAATCTCTGCATAAATCTCTAACCTTATCCACTGTTGATCCTATATATGTTGAAAATGTAAGTGCTTTTTACTGCTGGTTTCTCACTTGTTTATGTACCTGCTATGCCTGATGTATGTATTTGTATTACATGTAAATTGTTATTACTGGAGCTTTTCTCCCTAGGCCTCTGCTGAAAAAGGACTTGTGTCCAGTAGGACTTTCCCGGTAAACAAATGTAAAATATGACTACATAACACAAAACTGTTTTACTATACAACATGCAGTTTGTCTAAAATGTTTAAACAAATACTATTAAGAACAAAAATGTTTTTAGTTATAACAAAAAAGATAATGGCAGATTTGTAGTATTAAGGGGCTACTGGCAAGGGGTGGGGATTGCACTGGCATGTATTTATCCACCTAAAACTGCTGTTATAGAGCTTAAAAAAATTGACAGATAAATAATCTGCTTCCATCTGGAAATATTACTTATAGTTGGGGACGGGAAATTGATTTGCCACAATGAGGATGCATCTTGGGGACCTAGAAGGGAAAATATAACAGAAGAGGGTAGATTTCTGAAGAAATCTATGAAAATATTTCGTATGAAAGATGGAAATTTAGTAGTGGCACCTCTGAGAGAATTTACGTATTTTAACCCAAGTTACAATAACTGGGTTAGATTAGACAACATTTATATTTCACAGGAGCATGTGCACTTCACTGAGAACTTTGATACACATCCAATAACTATTCCAGATTATGCACCAGTAATTACTTGGATGATAATGCAGGGTAATCGAGTAAAGATGAGACACTGTCACTTCCCCCCATAACTGTTAAAATGAGAGGAATTTAAGTAATGGGTAGTGGAAATTATCCAGGAGTATTTAGGGAAGATAGCAAGTACAGAAGTTATAGCTAGTGAGCAGTATAAAATGGAAGTGGAGTTTAAAGATAGGACACAAGCAAAAGAAATGGAGATTTGGTTAAGCAGTGATAAGAATTATTTGGAGGGGTTTACAATGTTTAAAGTATACAATAAGAGGAATCTCACTGAACAAGAAACGAGACAACTGCAAGCTGCCAAAGAGAAAATAAGAGTACATGGATAATATGCTTGAGTTTAGAAAGATTGCTGTTAAGTGACTCTTTTTGATAACTCCAAAGCACAAAAACTTTTGGCACAGTGAATTAGGCAACAGAAAGTACAAAGGGTTCTTGCCAAACTGAGCCTATAACAAGGAAAATAACCAGAGATCCTGTAACAGTATTATATATATTCAGAAGTTTTATGAACATTTGTAAAAAGCAGAGAAGTGGGGATATCAAGAAAAAAAAAACACACACAGAAATATTTATGGAAGACATAAATATGCCAAGGTTAGCAGTAGATGAGGCTCAAGAACTAACAGTTAAAGTTACAAGATGGCTGTATATTGAGTAACATCTTAATTTCAATTCTGTCAGTGTGAAAACTGAAACTCATAAGTGAGAGCCAGTAAATTCATATTTTGGGGTAAATTTCAGTAACTGACTAGTAAGTACACTTACCTGTATGCCAGAAAAAAAGAAATTCAGAGAACCTGAAAGAAAATTAATCACACAATGTGAAAAAACTGACTGGGAAGAATTATGCAGCTGTGCATCAAAATGCAGTGCAGGTTCCAGCTTTGGTGCAAGACAGAACTTCCAGTAACTTAGAGGAAAAAATAAGTCAAATGTACTTGGATCTATTAAAATCAATGAAACACTGATGGGGTATATAAACTCAAAAAACATAAGGCAAGAAAAAAAATAGAAGAAGCTTTAAACAGCTATTCAGATTAGGTGATAAAAATGCAAAAATTAGAGGTCAAAATGAAGAAAAGGCTGGCTGAATATGAGACTGCTCAACAAGAGATGTTTCAAAAAATAATAGAATCAGAGGATAAAGCATGTAGAGAAAACCTGAGATTTTCTGCTGTACCAGAGAAGCTGGAACGAACAGACTGTCTTAATTTTATGAAAGCACAAATATGCAACTTGACTGGCATTCCACTGCAAGAGTCATTAATTGAAAGGGCACATCGTGTGTATGCTCCAAACCTGGTCACGAGAAAGCAACCTACACCTTTAATAGTAAAGATGCAGTTCTACCAGCAGAAGGTGTTAATTCTGAGAAAACTGTGGGAGAAGGACAAAGTACTAAAAGTGGGAGACAGAGTGTGGAAAATGACTCGCTGTACACCAGACAGAAGAGGAGTACGTTTTTGCCACTAATCAGGGAATGTCGAGAAGGCAACATGAGATTCAAAATGATGTACCCAGCTATCTTAAGAATGGTCTTTCCTGGAGGGACAAAATCATTTTTGATGCAGAACATGCTAAAGAGGAAATACAAAAGTTTGTCCAACAAGTGAGCTGTGAAACAAAGACTTTGCTTTTTGTTCTTCTGGTAATAAAGACCACAGAGAGATTGTTTCAATGGAAAATGCTTGAGAGAGAAAAAAAGCGTAAAAGTTGACTAGAAGAACTGATAGTACATTGGAAATGAAGCAGCGACTGAATTTGGGAGAGGAGATAAACAGAAATAAAACCAGCAACTTGAAAACTGACAAATAAATGTGGGATTACAAAACATTAATTATATTTGTGACACATGACTGAACAAGAAACCTGGAAATATTGGACTTTTTGACTTTGTTAAACTTGTAGGGGACTCTAAAACGTATGCCTGTACTTTGTCATTAACGTTTGGAGGAACACTTAGGAGAGGGGAAGAAGACTGAGAAAGTTAACAGTAAGTAAAACAAAATTTTGTTCTTAACGGTAATATTTCTGTAGTGTCTGATATGATCTGCATACTAGAAAGTAAATATTTCTCAGTTATTTTCAACAGAAGAAACGTCCAAAGAGTATGATACAAAAAAAACTGCTGTGCTTTTTCTCATTCTTGCATAAGGAAATGACTGGATTAAGGTTCTTGGCTTTTCCTCATTTTTGCATAGGAGAATGACTGGTTTAAAGCCCTTCACTTGATCTAGTAAATCAAATAAATAAGAACATTGAAGATGATAAAGCTTTCCTCTGGCAAAAAATATTTGTAGAAGCAACTCTGTATCTGGTTCTCATGTCTGTATAAAAACAGATCAACCTGCCAGACAGTAATGTCTGCATGTAACACACAAGCTGGAGCTAAATACTTAAAAAGCTGTTACAAATAAAAGGTGGGGATAATAACTTTTTAACATAGTTCTTTCTATATTATCTTTAAATGTTAATGATCTCACAGATGTATACAAAAAGAAAGATTAGTAAGCTATATTAAAATGTAGAATGCAAATAGCTATGCTACATGAGACATTTGGAAAGAATTGAATATGTGAATTTGATAGAGGTTTTCAGGATGGTTATGTATCAGAATACCTGGGACAAAGGAAAAGAGGAATATTTATATTATTTGCAAGAGGAGCTCCAATAGTGATAGAAGAGGATAAATGGATAATAATGGTAGATTTGTAGTACTAAGGGGCTACATTGGCAAGGGAGGAGGATCGCACTGGCACATATTTATATTCCACCTAAAACTGCTTTAATGGAGCTTAAGAAAATTCTGGGAGAAATATCAGTTTTCAGCAGGGATAGGTTATCTTTTTCTTTTGGCTGCTTCCGTTGGGGGTCGTTACAGTGGATCACCTGTTTACATTTCTTCTTGTATCTTGCTGTATCACACTGACCACCTGCATGTCCTCTCTCACCACATCCACAAACCTTATCTTACGCCTTCTTCTCCACTTAACTGGCAGCTCCATCCTTAGCGTCCTTCTCCCAATATACCCAGCATCCCTCCTCAGCACATGTCCAAAAAAATGCACTCTCACTTTTCTGACTTTGTCTCCAAGCCATCCAACCTGAGCTAATCCTCTAATATGTTTTTAATCCTGTCCATCCTCATCACACCCAGTGCAAATCCTAACAGCTTTAACTCTGCCACCTCCTGTTTTGACTCCTGTCTTTTCATCATTGCCACCATTTCCAACCCATATAACATAGCTGGTCTTACTACCATCTTGAAGACCTCCCATTTCACTGTTACTGGTACCTGTCACAAATCACTCCTGACACACTTCTCCACCCACTCCACCTTGCCTGCACTCTCTTCTTCACCTCTCTTCCACACACCATTACTATGAACTGTTGATCCCAAGTATTTAAACTCATCCATCTTCACCAACTACTCTCTGCATCCTTACCATTCCTCAGTCTTCCCTCTCATTCATGCACATATCTTCTTAGTCCTGCTGGCCTTCCTTCCTCTTCTCTCTAGAGCACATCTCCATCTCTTCAGGGTCTCCTCTACCTGTTCCCTACTCTCACTACAAATCACAATGTCATCCGCAAAAAGCATAGTCCATGGGGACTCCTGTCTGCTCTCTTCTGTCTACCTGTCCATCACCATTGCAAATAAGAAAGGGCTCAGAGCTAATCCCTGATGTAATCCCACCTCCACCTTGAACACATCTGTCACTCCACCCTCGTACATATCCTGTACCACTCTTACATACTTCTCTGCCATTCCCAACTTCCTCATACAATACCACAACTCATATCTAGGCACCCTGTCATATCCTTTCTCTAAGTCCACAAAGACACAATGCAACTCCTTCTGACCTTCTCTATACTTCTCCATCACCACCCTCAGAGTAAACATTGCATCTGTAGTGCTCTTTCCTGGCATGAAACCATACTGCTGCCATTAATCACCTCCCTTCTTAACCTAGTTCCCACTACTCTTTCCCATAACTTCATGCTGTGGCTGATCAGTTTTTATCTCTCTGTAGTTAGTACAGCTCTGCAGATCACCCTTATTCTTCAAAATCAGTACCAGTACACTTCTCTACTCCTCAGGCATCCTCTCATTTTCCAAGATTCCATTAAACAATCTGGTTAAAAACACCACTGCCATCTCTCCTAAAAACCTCTCTGCTTCCACAGGTATATCATATGGACCAACAGCCTTTCCATTCTTCATCCTCTTCATAGCTGTCCTTACTTCCTCCTTGCTAATCCATTGCATTTTCTGATTCACTATCCCCACATCATCCAACCTTTTCTCTCATTCTGTTCATTCATCAGCCCTTGAAAGTATTCTTTCCATCTGCTCAGCACACACTCCTTGCTTGTATGTTTCCCTCATTATCCTTTATCACCCTAACCTGCTGCACATCTTTCCCAGCTTGGTCCCTCTGTCTAGCCAATTGGTACAGGTCCTTTTCTCTCTCCTTAGTATACAACCTTTCATACAACTTGCCATATGCCTTTGCCTTTGCCATCTCTCTCTTCACCATACGCCTCATCTCCTTGTAATCCTGTCTACTTTTTTCATGCCTCTGCCAATCCCACTTATGTAGGTGGGCACTGGAATTTGATTTGCAGTAGTGAAGATGTGTCTAGGGGGGCCAAAAGGGAAAATATAACAAAGGAGGGAAGATTTTTGAAGAATTTTATGAAAATATTTTGCATGGAAAATGTATATTCAGTAGTAGGAGTTTGTAGAGAATTTACATATTCCTCAAGATGCAAAAATTGGGTTAGGCTAGACAGAACTTACATTCCAGAGGAACTTGTGCATTTAATTGAAAGTTTTGACATGCATCCAATAACTAATCCCTAACTATATTTTCAAAAGAAATTTCTATCTTCTGTAATAACTCAAATAATTTTCACTACCTGTTCCTTAAATTCTTCTCTTTTCAATAGATAGGTGGATAGCTCAAGTGTCTCATTTTTATTTCATTACCCTGCATTTTTATTTTAGTTATTATTGGCGAGTGTCTGACATAGGGTAAAGACCCATCAGATCCAGCTTCATACTGGCCCATTTCAATACTAAACCATGATTATAAAGTGTTTCTCCATAATGGCTAAAAGAATGGCAAAAGTGATACCAAAGCTGATAGATATGGATCAGTGTGGTTTTGTGGAGGGGAGGCAAACAGTTGACAGCATTAACAGAACATTGATGAACCACAGTGAAGCAGAATATAAGAAAATATTACTGTTTTTGAATCTAGATGCAGAGAAAGCATTTGACAGAGTAAGTTGGGAGTTTATGAGAAGGGCAATCAAGGCATTTGTCATTCTCGGATAAAATTATAAGATTGATTAGAGGTGAAAATTAAAGTGGGTGGATTCCTCTCTAATAATTTCTGTTTGAGCAGAAGAACCAAGCAGGGTTGCCCACTTCCCCTTTATTTGGACTATATTTAGAACCATTGGCAAAGAAAATAAGAAATTCAGAAATTCAAGGATATAATTCATATGGTAGTCAAAAGCTGGCACTATTTGCAGATGATATTTTATATCTGGTTAAATCAGCAAAGGACATTTCAGTGTTGTGAAACATTTTGAGGCAGTTTCAAATCTTCTCAGGATCCAAAATTAATGAAACTAAAATAAAGGTAATAGCTGTAAATCATGTACCCACACAAAAATTGGTTCAGCAATATCCATATTTATGGGGACATGTTAAAATGAAGTACTTGGGGGGAATGGATTAAAAAGGATTCTGGTGTGTCAGCTAAGGATATATGGGAAGAGACTAAATAAAAAATATTGCAAAAACTGAGAAATTGGGAGCCCTGTTATAAGGATATGGATAGCAAAATACAAGCAGTTAAAATGTTTTAGTCCCTTTAGTTTTATACACAAGTCAGGCATATTTTTTATCAACCAGAGGAGAAATTGTGGATAGCAATTAATAAAGAGCTGAAGGATTTTATCTGGCAGGGGAAGACGGCAAGAGTCAAGTGGGATAAGCTACTTCTTTCAATTGAACAGTGTGGTTTGGGATTACCCAATCTAAAGGGGTATTTCAGAGCTCTACAGTTAAGGCTAATATACATAGCACACGCATAAATCTATAATTCAAAGTGCAAAGAGATGATGAAACAGGGGGGAGGCTCAAAAACAATAAGAGACTGGGATTTTGGCTGCAGATCCTTAAAGAGAACAATGACCATATTGAATATGCATGAAGTAGCATAAAGTATTCCAAGAACTAAGCCGACATGGGAATGGAGAAAGGAGATTTTGTCAATAGGGACAATTGCAATTAGGGATACAGACAATAGGGGGCTGGAATTTATTGGAGAAAATTGGAAAAAGAACCAAAGTATTGGGAGCAAATAAGTGAGGGAAAGGTAATAGAATCGGAGGAGGCTAAGGATTTTTTGGACTGCAGGCTAGAGATAGCTTTCCCTACCAAGGATTGATATATGGTATAGGGAAAGAGAAAGACATAGAGGGATCCTAAGTGAAAGCCCAGCACTGGTAGAGTTTTTAGTAGAATGTAGAACAGAAGCTGCTGTTAAAAAATGAATAATTAGTAAATCACACAAAATATATAACTGTCAGAATCAATCAGAGGAGATTCGAAATGTTAGGGAAGAAAGATTGACTAAGCAATTCGCAAAGAAAAAAATGGGGGCTATATGTATGTCTCCCAAATATGCAACAAAAGTCTGGAAGATTTAGGATCTTTGCATGGAAGTGTTACCATTGGTATTTGTTTACCCCAAGTAGACAAAGAATTTTTCCTGAAGGTGTACAGCAAATGTTGGAGTTGTGATGGGGAAAAAGGGGTACTTGAGAACATATTTTATGGGAGTGTAAAGAGTTGGCAAACTGTAAAGATTCCTTGCAGACTGTTCTGTCACAGATACTCTGTGAGCAAATTGGTGTAACTAAGGAAATTCTTATATTTTTTGAGCAATGATACAGAATCAGAATTGTCTAGATGTAGGTAAGGTCTTGCTAAGTCTAATTATGGTAGCTGCCAAAAAAATTATTTGAAAATGGAAATCAAAGTTTAAAACAACTTTACTAGAAGTAGTGAATATAGTAACAGAAATAAAGCAAATGGAATTTGAATCTTTAGAAAAGGGTTGGAGCACATTGCACAGAAAAAAATAGGAATTGTGAGAACAACACATGTAAAGGAGGAATGAGGTTTAAAATAAGGTAGGATGTGAATGAGCTGTATAATTTTTGATTGGCATTGACTGGATAAATTATAAGTGATGTTTAATATTTGCAACTAAAATTATGTCAATATAGTTTGTGATGTATAATGTTTGCAACTAAAATTATATAAGTATGGTTTGTTTTCATTTATGTAAATGTGTGATTGTGTATTTCATACATGATAATTTAATAAAGACATTTCTTCAAAAAAAATCAACACTTAAGATAGGAAGAGATGAGATAAAAATGATGTACGACCAATCTGCAGGAACATCTCCAGGAATAAATGGTATTCTGGTAGAAGTTTGAAAGCTAGGAGTGAAGAGAGTCTTTTTGATCTGGAAGGTTTGTTTAACAGTATTTTAAAAATTGGTGAGGCACCAACATCCTGGAGAAAAGCTGTGGTGGCTATAATAACTAAATACAGTAAAGACCTATCTGATCCAGCTTAATATAGGTCCTATTTCTATTTTAAACCATGATTATAAAGTGTCTATAATGGCTAAAAGAATGGCAAAGGTAATGCCAGAATTGATAGATATGAACCCTTGTGGTTTTATGGAGTGGAGGGAAACATTTGATAACATTAACATGACAACAATGATTCAGAGGGAAGCAGAATGCAAGAAAATGGCACTGCTATTGGTGGGTCTTGATACAGAGAAAGTATACAACAGAGTAAGATGGGATATTATGTGTAGTGCAATGGAAGCATTTGCATTTCCTGATACAAAAAAAGTTAATTAGAAGGATATATGAGGGATTGGGGGTAAAAATCAAAGTGGGAGGGTACTTTTCTTATAAGTTATGTCTGAACAGAGGAAACAGACAGAATTACCCCCTCCCTTTTATTTTTTGTTATATTTAGAACCATTCTCAAAGAAAATAAGGAGCTCAGATATTTAAGAATGTAATTGATATTGTGTTGAAGAAAAAATGGCTTAATTTGCAGATGATATTGCTTTGTACATGATGGAACCAGAAAAGGACATCTCAAATTTGTGAAACCTTCTGAGACAGTTCCATATTTTTTCAGGATTTAAAATTAATGAAGATAAAACAAATGCCACAACAGTAAAGTATGTATCCACACACAAATTGGTTCAGCAATACCCATATTTATTGGGACATGATAAAATGAAGTATTTAGGAGTATGGATTAAAAAATTATTCTGTTATGGCAGTTAAGGATACGTGGGAAGAGACTAAAAAGATAATTCAAAAGCTGAGAAACTGGAAGCTTTTGCTTATGGATATAGATATATAGCAAGTTACAATCAGTAAAATGCTTTTTGTCCCCTTAGTTTTATACACAGGTTAGGAATATTGTTATTAACCAGAGAAGTAGTTGTGAAAAGTAATTAATAGAGCTGAAGGATTTTATTTGGGACATGAAGACGGCAAGATTCAAGTGGGATAATTTGATCCTCCCAACATAACAAGGAGGTTTAGTATTTGAGTTGGGATATTTCAGAGCTACACAGTCAAGGCTCTTACACATAGCAAAAGCAGAGAGCTACAATTTGGAGTGGAAAGGCAGGGTGGTGATAAAGTGTGAGGGGTAATTCAAGAAGAAATAAGGGAAAAATGGGATTTTGGATGCAGATCATTAAGGAGAATAACAACATACATACAGAATATTATATTCATGAAGGAGGAGAAAGAATTGAACTTACGTGGAAATGGGGAAAGAAGATTCTGCTGATAGTGATAACTGCAATTACGGGTACAGAGAATAGACAAGATGGGACTGGAAATTACTGGAGGAATCTGAAAAGGAACCAAGGTATTGGGAACAAATAAAAAAGGAAAGTTAATAGAATGAGAAGAGGCCAAGAATGCATTTGGACTGCAGGCTACTGATTGCCTTTCCTGTCAGGGACTGATATCAAAATATAGGCAAATAAGTAGGCATAGGGGAAATATTAAATGAAAAACCTGCACTGGTTGAGTTTTTAATTGAATCTAGAACAGAAGCTACTGTTAAAGGGACAATTAGTACGGCATATAAAATATTGCACAGTAACTATAGGAATCGATCAGAAGAGGTCAGAAAAGATTGGGATGAGAGATTAGATATGCAGTTCACAAAGAAACAATGGCAGGACATATGCATGCCTCCTAAATATGCAACAAAGTCTAGAATATTTAGGATTTTAGCCTGGAAGTGTTTGCATAGATATTTTTATATCCTGAGAAGCTTCCAAAGAATTTTTCCTCAGGTAGATAGTAAATGTTGGAGGTGTTGTGAGAAAGAAGTTATTGGAAACGCATGTTTTGTGAGTGTAATGAGTTGGCAGGCTTTATAAATTCCCAACAGAGTACTCTGTCAGGGATACTGAGTGAGCAAATGAGTGTCACTAAGGAAATGTGTTTTTGAGTTAGGATACAGGATCTGAATTGTCTAGACAAAGTATTGACTTGTTAAGTTTAATTCTGGTGGTTGACAAAAAAGCAATTACTAGAAAATGGAAAACAAAATCTAAACCAACTATACATGAAGTAGTAAATTTGTAACAAAGATAAAAGAACAGGCAGTGGGATCTTTAGAAAAGGGTAGGAGTAAATTACATAGAAAAAATGGAAATTGTGGGAACAGTACAAGTAATAAATGTTTTGGAGGAGAAAACAGGTTTATAAGAAGACAGACTTTGAGTAATTTTTGTAATGTTGCTTAGATTATACATCACGTATATTGTTATGTATCATACAATGTATGTAAATGTGAATTTATGGTTTGATCCTTTTATATAAATGTAAGTTTGCCTATGTCACAAGTGATAATTCAATAAAGATGTGCATAAAAATGGCATCCACGGTCACTTCTGTTTAAGAATGGGGAAGATCATGAGGTAACCTACAATAGTTCATTTTCTAGTGTTGAGATTGGCTATTGTATATAAATTTGATTGAGGTCAGTACATTATAATAATTGTGCATAGCCTTGCTTTCTTCTCTTCATTTTGTCTTGTTCTGCAACATCTTCCATTGCATTGTTGAAAGTTTTCATGTCACTCAATAAAAGTGAATTTCTTTGTAAAAAAATATTCTGAAGTCATCTATATATAGCTACTTGAATCTCACTGTGCCTCTCAACATCCCCTGATTGCAGGGATAAATTGGCTTCTCTTCTGCCTTTTGCACAGTTTAATTATTTTCTGCAAACACTCTGCTGTCCCCAGTTGATAATACGTTACACTGCTGTCATATTTTTTGTAGGAGCAGCTCCTTCGGCTTATATGACTACATCTTTACTACTATTGGTCTTAGCTTCTTTATCATGGCCTCCTTTGGAGCATAGACCCCACATCTTATTTCTATGCAGAATATCAGTCAAATTGCTTATTTGTACTTTTATAAAATTAATGCAATATGTTCCTTCCAGTTTCTTTAGTATGGCAGAAAATATCAAGTTTTCTCCAGGTGCTCTGTCTTCGAGCTACACTATTTTTAGGATAGTTCTTTGTGAGAAGCCTCATGTTTAGTATTTCTTTCATTTAAACCTCTGATTTCTGCAGTTGTATTGGCTCATCTCAATGGCTACTTAAAGCTTCTTCTATTCATTCCACCCTTTTATCATTTGACTATATGCATTTCTCAAGTGTGTCAATTACTTTAGACTTCTGAATGCATTTGATTTATTTTTCCTATAAATTACTGGAAGCAAGGTCCTGTACTGACTTTGGAACCTAATTTGTTTTGCCGAACAGCTGCAAGTTTCTTTCCCCACAAGAGTTTTTTTTTCTTCTATTCTAGATTATTTTCACTTACATTCTCAAGATTTCTTACTTGCTGACTTCCAGGCATTGCAGTGACTGAATTTTAACAAAATAAATGGGGTTTAATGGCTGCTTTCCAAAGTTTCTGTTTTCACACTGAGAGAGCTCTGACTGACCTGTTGATCAATCTGCAGCAATCTTGGATGTCCCATCCCATGTTAATATTGACAAAGCAGCCATTCTAATGAAAAGCTGTTGCTCCCATATATTATACTTGACAGTTTTTTGAATGTTTCCATTGTACAGCTTACAAGTACAAACTGATAACTGGCAGGATAATCATACTTGTAATTGCTTATTCTCATCTCTTTTTGAACCCATGTCATACTGCAGACTCATCACTACAATAAAACACTCAACAAACAGACTGTGTATTTAAAAATCCCATCCCCTTTTAACTCGTCACAAATGCAAACTTACAAAAAGGAAGTCTACCCCTGAAAATAGGAGCAGTTGCCACAAATCAGTGGGTACACCCACAGCTATTACCTATTCTAAAGTTAAGGTTAACTATGTTAATGCTGATGTTAGAGCATGAGTTTCCACTTACATGTATTTTCATCCTATCTCTATTCCTATCCCTAGATGTAAAAAAAATAGCATGTTAACCAACTTTTAGCCTTAAGAAAAGTGTGCTGGTTAACTTTAAATTAATAAATTACATTAATTAATTTGCATTGTCATACTTAATGCATTCAGTGATGAGGAGGCAACTACTTGTATGACTACTTATTTCCCAGAGTTTCAAACTTCATTTCTTGCTTTATTTTTATTTTCACTACACTGTTTGCTAATATCCCTTTAAAAGTTATTTACATTGTTCCACAGATTTCACTCACAGCACACTGCTTCACTAAACTATTGCCCAGTTTTCCTTTAAACGTTGGTTACATTGCACCCTACAGATTTCATTCAAAGTGTATTGCTTGTTGTTCGTACTTCTTATGATTAATTAGCTGCATTTACAGGCTGTGCTTATACTTAGTCAAAAACAAGTGCTAATAAACAAAAAAAAAACAGCTAGTTACTTTGCAATGCAGGAAAGAAATACAGTTGTTCATGTTTTCAATGTTTTCATTATATTCTTTTGTTTTTTAAAATCTTTTTACTTTAAAAAATGTTCATCATATTGATCACTGCTGCAGCAGCCTAAACTATATGGGTTATATCTTGCATAGGATATAAAAGTTAGCCAGCTTCCAAAGCTTCGAGGCACGTTCAACATGTCCAAGCCATTAGTAAGTTCAAGCTGAGTTGACTAAAAGGTTTGGACCCCAAGCCCTTCAGAACTTTTCTGTCAACAGCGAGTGTGGTCTTCTGTGGGCTTTCAAGGATTGACCATCGGCTTGTGCTGTTCTGCTGCTGGGCAAATGAGTTCCGTTTTGGGAAAAACCATTCACATTATTCTTAATGCTTTGACTAGCCTTCCTGTTTAGGAAAGTATATTTTAAGCTAGAAATATGTTTTTATTGACTGTCATGTGACTTTACTGTACTCTTAAGCAGCAGTGCACTTTTGTTTCTGGCAGATTAAAAGTTAATTTAAACATTCTAAAACCAGTTTTTCTGTCTGGAGAAACTGAGTTTAAAATGCTTTGGGGCTGTTAGTGTATTTGCTTTTTACTGTGTTTTAATTGGGAAAAGTTACTTTTTGTTACTTTTTAATTTTATTGGCTTGTGCTGCTTAGTTTCTCCAGAAAACTAAACATGCTGTGCTTGACCATGAGACATACTACTGGTCCCATGGTTGGTCCTCCTCCTTTCAGCCACACAAAAAAGTTAACTAAGCAACATTACCACCACAGCATGCTAGTAATCTGTGGCCAAAACTGGTCATCAGGCCATTCATATTTATGTTTTTGAGATGATATTTAATGCATAATTGTGAATATAATGTTTACTATATGTTAATTCAATTTGTATAGTTTTTAGAGCTTTGTAACAAATGTAAAGCAAAAGGAATTGCATTTGGTACTGTGCACTGTAAATTAGTAATTAGTGGGGATTAATTATTTAATTGTATAATGAGTGAGGGCTCACCTGATATATATTGTGGATGTGAACATTATAATGTATCCTTGAAGGCAAAAGGCCGAGGTACCAGATGGTTTTTTGGTGCTAGTAAAATCCTACTACAACTGCTGCTGGTTGTTTTTTTTTTCATTGTCAACTTTAGTTTGGCTGTTTTTTGCTATGTCGGTGGATAAAGCAGACATTGTTCCAGGGGTAAGTCCTACCCTAATGGCACAGGACAAATTGCTGTTTGCTGACTTGGTGAAGGAAAGGGAGGCCAAGTTGGTTGGATGTGATCCCTGGTCTGTGGCTGATGTGACTTATTCATGTGTGTAGTATGTACAGTTACAACATTTAATGTCTAAAAAGGTCATTTTATTTTTTCACACCAAATTGCTGGAAAAGTATGTGGAAATGGGCATTATACCACGAGGCTTAAGGGTCGACAAGCTTCCAGCATGGGATTTTTCAGAGGAGGAGCAGGACCAGCTGGAATTGTTGAAGAGAGTATCTCTGCAGTGTTCCTTGGACTGTATTCATATTTTAATCAAAAGGAACATGCGTGCTCCCACTGCAGGAACAGATTACTGATTTACAGCGTAAGCTTCAGAATGATTCTTCAGAGTTGGTGTTTTTTAATAAAATGGTCGATATTAAGTCCAAATTAGAAAAAGTGGAGTCAGAAGTGGTAGCACGCAAGAAGAGAAAGTTAATCCGGGATGTCAATGATTTTAAGAGCGGAACTGTTTTCTCTTGGTAATGCATGCAATGTTGTGGGAGGACCTGAACCATTACTAGGGAGTCCAGTTCTAGGGATTCATCACATTTATCAGTGGAAGTACCATCTAAAAAGAGCATGTCGTTTGAGGACATAGAAGAAGAAGGTACTTCTAATTCTTCTAAATTTTCCTTGGGGGTAAACAACACACCTTCCTTATAGGGAAATCAGCGGAAAGGCTGGAAAAATTGGGCAAGAGCAAAGAAAAATTGAACAATGTGGACATTTTAGGACATAATGTTTTTGACAGCATGGGTTTGAAAATGCCAGTGTTGGCTGGTGGTTTACCCAACAACAATGTCATTTCTCATGTGGTAGACATTACAGCAAATGTAAGTAATATTAATAATGGTAATAATTTAAAAATTGTGAATTTATCTGAGTTACAGTTATCTGAAAGTATAAGTTTGTTATGTAAAGGAACAAAATTCGTTCCCACTAAAATACCTACGTTAGCTGAAATTTTAATGGACATTAAGAAATTTGTAGAAAGCTGCATTTAATGGTACATTTTGATAAAAAGAAGAAAAGCAATGTCATGTCTGAAAAATGATGAAGATGTAGATTCTTTAATGAATCGTTTTAGTTGTGTCAACGAACCATTATCAGAAGATGAGTTTAGCAGTACTATTAATGTTTTCAATATGGGTTATTCTAGATTCAAGGTTCCACCATTACCAGTTGTTAGCAGTTTTGTACCACCTAAATGGTCTTCAGCAGTATGTATTTTTAAACAAGTTCTATATACATGAAATCATACTTGGAGGCTCTAAATAAAAACCTGCAAAAGCATCAGAGAGCTTCAAAGCAGACACCCACAAAACCTGCACCTCCCGTCACAAACCAGACAACACATAAAACACAAAATCAATTTGCCGCACAATCACAGCCCTTAAGGCTAAATAACATACCTAACACACTAGTAATAGGTGACTCAATAGTCAGGTACACTGACGCCCCACTCACTAGGCTGGACAAGGAGAAGGTTACTGTTGGCTGCTTATTGGGAGCCAGAATCCACCATACAACACAAGCACTCCAGAACAAGTACAAATATGACTCTGTCATTGTTCATGTTGGTGTGAATGACCTGAGATGTACCTCCCTGGACTACATGAAGAGAGACATGGAAGAGCTCTCTGATCATGTAGCCCAGGCGGGTATGACCCTGACCCTAAGTAGCATCCTGCCCTCACCAAGAATGATACCTCAGTATAAAGAAAAAATGATCAATTTCAACAATTGGCTAAGCTTCTGGTGTTATTCAAAGGGGATCCAGTGTCTGTCAGCCTATGATGACATGCTCGACAAGCCGCATTGCTTTGCAAGAGATGGCTTGCACCTGTCATGCCTTGGCTTTTGAATGCTGGCCAAGGCTCTTGCTGCCCCCATAGTGCCTTTTTTAGGCAAGGCTCAAAATTCAAACCCACCACCGTAAACAGCACAAGTAAAAAAATTGAGGGTTATGCTACTCAACGCCAGGAGTTTAAATCTCAAAATGCATGCGCTCAAAGCACTCCTAAGTATGGAGAACGTCGACATCTGTGCAGTAACTGAAACCTGGTTCAAGGCTCCAGAGAGCACTCCAGCACTACTGGGCTACAATTCATGCCACACATTTCGGCCACAGAACACAGACCAAAACACAAAAGGAGGGGGGTGTATCCATATTCATCAAGGATATTCACACCTCCGGGTTAGTGGCACAGCATGATACCTCTGAGATCATCCATGTGCAACTAACATCGGGCAAATCTGCAATGAAAATTGTGGCCTACTACAGATGACCCAGGACCACCACTCCACCTTTCTGGAGACACTGGAAAACATGAAGGTCCTACTGAACACCCTGATATTGGGTGATTTCAATTACCCTACCATTAACTGGGAAAACTACTTGAGTACAAACTCCCAGGCTCAGGACTTCCTGGAATTTATCAACTCAAACACCCTGGATCAGCTGGTAAACTCCCCTACCAGAGGCCACAACATATTGGACCTGGTCATCACCAACATGTGGGCGACAGGTGTTCCATACCGGAGGTCAACCTGTCACTGGTTAGATCAGACCATAAACTAATCACCCTGGATGTCCACATGCCACCACCACCCCCAACCAAGGAAGCCACAGTGGAAAACTTTTCTAAAGCAAACTTCACCTTACTTAAGGCAGAGGCGGTAAGTTTCACAGACCCCACGCTAAAGGATAACACTGCCCAAGATGTAGAATCCTTTACAATTGCACTCTATGAGCACCTACAAGGATGCATGGATCATGCCATCCCTAGCAAGACCATGACTCACTCCCCTAAGAGAAGGAAACCAGTCTGGTGGACCCCTGCCATAAACAGGTTATACAACAGAAGGAGGAAACTAGTTCAGAAAAAAAACAAATCCCAAGAAGGAAAGACATCCCTGATCATAGGTTCATAGGTTCATAGGTTCATACTAGGCTATCTGCCCGAGGGCATTTATAAGCCTAGCCCATTGTTTTGTGGCTTACGCCACCCCTTTAGTATGGGGAACTATACCCATTATTTTGCTGTGCCTCTGTCGAGCAGTGACACTGAGGTAATTCCTGGGGTATATCTGCGATCTCCCATCCATTGGTCAAGATTTCTCTTGAACAAGGCCAGCGAGGTGCTCTGCCTCACATGTACCGGGATTTTGTTCCACAGCATAGGGAGTCTTTGGGTGATGAATCTATCCCTCCAGCACGTCCTATTAATAGCCGTGTCGAGGTTTAAGTCTCCCGCCCTTGTGGCTCTGATGGATCTAGATTTTTTGAGGTGAAGCATATTCATCAAATCTGGGTTTGACATGGCCTTGTATGTTAGGCAAAGGTCACCTCTGAGCAAGCTGCGACTGAATAGAGCTGGAGTTCTTTCAGTCGGGCAGCATAGGACAGATTTTTGAGACCCTTTATCCTTTTGGTGAGGAACTTTTGTGTTCAGTATCAGTAAGAAACTAAGGTCCCTCGTAAAATCATCCAAGGCTAACTTTGAAAGAAAAATAGCCAAGGATTCGAAAGATAACCACAAAGCCTTCTTTAGCTATGTCACGAATCTAAGCGTCAACTCGCAGATATGCTCTGAGCTAGTGCAAAATAGCACAAAATATACTGAACCTACTGATATTGCCAACATCCTGGTAGATAGATTCAGTGCAAACTTCACCTCCCTCTCACCTTCAAAAGGGCCCACAACAATACCGGAAAAGTGTAGTGTCACAGAAATCACAGAAGCACAGGTGAAAACAGCCCTTTCAAAAGCCAAAAACACAGCATCAATGGGGCTAGATGGTGTCCCAGGCTATGTCTTGCATAAACTACATAAAGAACTAACCCCCCACCTAAACACGCTGTTCAACCTCAGCCTCTCCACAGGCTACATGCCCATAGAATGTCGCACAGCAACAGTTATTCTGCTCCACAAAGGAGGGGCCACAACTGACCCTGGTAACTATCGCCATTGACATTGGCGATCGCAATCGACATTGAAAACCTCCAAACACTTGACTGGACCCAGTTTGGCTTTGTTAAGGGCAGATCATGCCTACTAAACCTGGTTGACTTCTTCAAGATGGTCACCAAGGCCATAGATGAGGGAAAGGTGGTTCACACAGCCTACCTTGATCTCACCAAGGAGTTCAACACCATTCCTCACTCAGGTATTATAGAAAAACTCACCAGCCTGAACATAAACCCCTACGTCACAAGATGGGTTGCCAACTGGCTTACAGACAGAACTCACATGGTAAGAATAGTGGGCTCCAGGTCCGACTCTAAACCAGTCACAAGTGGTGTCCCACAAGGCTCAGTTCTGGGACCCCTGCTGTTCAGCATATATTTCTCAGAAGTACAGGCAAACACAGGAGGACTATGGCTAACCAAGTTTGCTGATGACTGCAAACTGGGAGCCATAATTGACTCTCTGGCTGACACGGACATCCTTCAAAAAGGCCTTTCTGAGGCAGACACCTGGTGTCAAAGTCATGGCCTCAAGCTAAATGCCAAAAAATGCATAGTCATCCCATTTGGGAAAAACAAAACATCCACGAATTACCACATAGGCGGCAGCCCCCTTAATACAGAAGAGGTAATAAGAGATCTGGGGACCCAGGTAGATAGTAATCTCTCCTTTGACAATCATATTGCCAAAGTAGTTAGGAAATCCTTCTATGTGGCCCATCTAATTACTAAGGGGTTCATATCTAGAAATAAAGAGGTTATAGTGCCCCTCTACCCGTCACTCATCAGACCCATCATATAGAGTACAATGCCCCATTTGGGATGTACCTCACAAGACACTTCCAACAGCTAGAAAGACCACAAAAGCACCTCACCAAGAGGATTACTGGCCTCAAACATATGTCCTATGCAGCCTGACTGAAAAAACTCCAGCTGTACTCAGTGGCTTATCACTTACTCAGAAGTGATCTCTGCCTGACTTACAAAGCCATGTCCAATTCAGAATTGATGGACATTCTCCACCAAAAGAAATCCAAGTCACTGAGAGCCATGAGCTCTAGTGAGCTAAACCTTGCCACAACAATAAATAGAACATGCTAGAGGGATGGATTCCTGTCACAGGGACACCCCATGCTTTGGAATAAAATCCCTAACTACATTAGGCAGAGCCCCTCACTAACACTATTCAAGAGAAGCCTTGATGTGTGGATGGGTAACAGAAAGTACACCCCTGGGATCACTTCATTGGCTCTGCTTGACAGATGCTCAGTTAATTAATCAATGGGGCATGAAAGCCGACACACTCTGGCTAGGCTTAAAAATGCCCTCAGGCAGATAGCCTAGTACCTACCTATGAACCTATGTAAGAGGTTAAAATTTGAATATTTTAAATTCATTAAGTCTAGGAAACAATTGAACTAAATCTGAATTGGTTGAATTACAAAAGCTTAGAGGCAACTTAAAACACGTTGTTTTTAGACAGGCCGACAAAGGTGGTAACTGGGTGATTGTCTAGGTTGCAGTATAGTAAAATGGTTCAAGATTTGTTATTAGTTAGAGGACTATGTCTTGTTAACTTGTAAACCTGTCATTCAATATAACAATGAATTATTTGAACTGTCGGAAAGGTGTGAAAAACTGGCTTTTCTTTCAGGTGAAGATGTGAAAAAGTTAAAAATAACTAATCCATGTGTTCCAGTTTTTTATGCTATCCCCAAATTGCACAAAAGTTTAGTTCATAGGCTCATAGGTAGGTACTAGGCTATCTGCCCTAGGGCATTTATAAGCCTAACCAGAATGTGTTGGCTTTTGCCTCCCTTTTAGACTAAATTCCTGAGCCTCTGTCCAGCAGGGCCATAGAAGTGATCCCAGGAGTAAATTTACGATTTCCCATCCACTCATCAAGATTTCTTTTGAAGAGGGTCAGCGAGGGGCTCTGCCTAACATGGACTGGGATTCTATTCCAGAGTGAGGGAAGCCTTTGGAATATGAATCTATCCCTCCAGCATGTCCTATTTATTGTGCTAAGGTTTAAATCCCTGGAGCGTGTAGGTTCATAGGTTCATACTAGGCTATCTGCCCTAGGGCATTTATAAGCCTAGCCAGAGTGTGTTTGTCTTTCGCCACCCATTTTAAATTAATTTTGCTATGCCTTTTTTTGAGGTTAGTATACTGTGCCTCTGTCTAACAGTGACACAGAAGTGATAGCTGGGGTAAACCTACGATCTCCCATCCACTCATCAAGATTCCTCTTGAAGAGAGTCAATGTGGGACTCTGCCTAACCTGGACTGGGATTTTATTCCAGAGTGAAGGGAGCCTCTGGGTTATGAATCTGTCCCTCCAGCATGTCCTATTTATTTCAGTGCTGAGGTTCAAGTCTCTCGAGTGCGTAGCTCGATGGGATTTGGATTTTCTGAGGTGCAGCATGTCCATTAATTCCGGGTTGGACATGGCTTTATACATCAGGCACAGATCGCCTCTGAGCAGGCGGTATGCCACTGAGTAGAGCTGGAGTTTCATTAACCGGGCAGCATATGGCATGTGTTTGAGCCCTTTGATCCTCTTGGTGAGGTACTTTTGGGGTCTTTCCAGTTGCTGCAGGTGTCTGGTAAGGTACATCCCAAAAGGGGCATTGTACTCAATTATGGGCCTGATGAGGGATGAGTAAAGAGGTACGATGACCTCCCCTGATCTAGATGTGAATCCCTTCATGATTAGGTGGGCTATATAAAATGTTTTTCTAACCACTTTGGCCACGTGGTTGTCAAATGAGAGATTGCTATCAACTTGGGTCCCCAGGTCCCTAATGACTTCTTCTGTACTTAATGGATTACCACCTATGTGGTAATTTGTGGGCACTTTGTTTTTGCCAAAGGGGATGACTATACACTTTTTGGCATTTAGCTTGGGGCCATGGCTCTGGCACTAGTTGTCTGTTTCTATGAGGCCCTTTTGGAGGATGCTTGTGTCGGCTGGAGAGTTGATTATGGTGCCCAGTTTGCAGTCATCTGCGAACTTGGTCAGCCACAGTCCTTCCGTGTTGGCCTGTACCGCCAAGAAATATATACCGAACAAGAGAGGTCCCAGGACTGAGCCTTGTGGGATGCCACTTGTAACTGGTTTGGAGTCTGACATGGCTCCAGCAATTCTAACCATGTGGTTTCTGTCCTTGAGCCAGTTTGCAACCCATCTAGTGACATAGGGGTTTATATTTAAGCTGGTGAGCTTATCTATAATGCCCGAGTGGGGTATTGTATCGAAGGCTTTTGCCAAGGTCCAGGTAGGCTGTGTGGACCACCTTCCCCTCGTCAATGGCCTTGGTGATTGTTTCAAAGAAGTTGACCAGGTTTAAGAGGCAGGATCTGCCCTTAACAAAGCCAAACTGGGTAGGATCCAGTGTCTGTAGGTCCCCAATATCTTTATTTATGAGGTCCATGATGACCCTTTCCATAGCTTTGCAGACGAAGCTAGTCAGGCTTATGGGGCGATAGTTTCCAGGATCCATTGAGGCACCACCTTTGTGGAGAGGGACCACTGTTGCTGTACGCCACTCTTTGGGTACATATCCTGTAGTAAGGCTAAGATTGAACAGTAGTTTTATGTTTGGGTTTAGCTCTTCTTGGAGTTCATGTAGGACGCAGCCCGGGACACCATCTGGTCCCATTCATGCTGTGTTTTTTGCTTTGGAGAGGGCGGCTCTTACCTGAGCATCTGAGATGTCAGGGGGGCAGCACTCTGTTGGGATAGATATTTGCCCTGTTGGTGGGGAGGGGGGAGAAGATTGCACTGAACGTGTCAGGAAGGATGTTGGCAATGTCTGTGGGCTCGGTGTATTTTTTGTCATTTTGGACTAATTCTGAGCATATCTGGGAATTCCCACCCAGGTTCCTAACATAACTAAAGAAAGCCTTGTGATTATCCTTAGTGTCCTGTGCAATTTTTCTCTCAAAGCTGGCCTTAGACGATTTTATGAATGCCCGTAGTTTTTGCTAATACTGATCAGAGATGCCTTCCCTTTTGGGATTTTGCTCTATCATGTAGTAGCTTCCTCCTTCTATTGTATAGTTTGTTTATGGCTGGAGTCCAGCAGACAGGACGCCTGCCTTTGGAGGATTGGGTTTTGGTTTTATTTGGGATTGTGATGATCCATGCATTCCTGAAGGTGTTCATAGAATGCGCTTATAAAGGATTCTGCGGTCTGGGCCGATTTTCCACAGGCCCACGGGCTTTGAAGGATTTCGCCTCGGTTTTGAGGCATGTGAAATTTGCTTTAGAGAAGTTTTTCACTGTGGTTTTCTGGGCAGGGGGTGGGGTTGGGATGTGAATATCCAGTGAGATTAGTTTATGGTCTGATCTTACCAGTGAGGGATACACTTCTGGTCTGGAGCATAGTGTCCCCATGTTGGTGATGATCAGGTCCAGTATGTTTTCCCCTCTTGTGGGAGTGGTAACAAGTTGTTCCATAGCATTTGAGTTTATAAATTCTAGGAACCTTTGGGCTAGGGTGTTGGAGCTAGAGTAATGCTCCCGGTCTATGTTTGGATAGTTGAAGTCGCCCAATATAATGGTGTTTGGAGAGACCTTCATATTTTCCAGTATTCTCAGGAAGGCCAAGTGGGGTTCCTGTGTTTAGGAGGGTGGTCTGTAGCAGGCTATAAACTGGAAGGCAGTTTTACCCACAGTTAGTTGCACATGGATAGTCTCTGATGCTTTGTTCTGTGCCACCAACCTGGAGGTGTGGGTATCTTTGACGAATATTGATACTCCCCCTCCTTTTGTGGTTCGGTCCAAGTTTTGGGGCTGAAAAGCATGGTATGAGGTATAACCTGGTAGCTCTAATGGATTTGGTTTTCTTGAGGTGGAGCATGTCCAACAATTCCGGGTTAGACATGGCCTTGTACATCAGGCAGAGATTGCCTCTGAGTAGGCGGTAAGCAACTGAGTAGAGCTGGAGTTTCTTTAGTCGAGCTCCATAGGGCATCTGTTTGAGGCCCACAATCCTCTTGGTGAGGTATTTTTGAGGTCTCTCCAGCTGTTGCAGGTGTTGGGTAAGGTACATCCCAAATGGGGCATTGTACTCAATTATGGGCCTGATGAGCGATGAGTAGAGGGGCACAATGACTTCTCTTGATCTAGATGTAAACCCTTTTGTGATTAGGTGAGCTATATAGAAGGCTTTTCTAACCACTTTGGCAATGTGATTGTCAAAGGAGAGGTTACTATCTACTTGGGTCCCCAGATCCCTAATTACTTCTTCCGTACTTAGTGGATTACCTCCTATGTGGTAGTTTGTGGGCACTTTGTTTTTCCCAAAGGGGATGACTATGCACTTTTTGGCATTTAGCTTGAGGCCATGGTTCTGATACCAGGTATCCATCTTCTGGAGGATGCTGGTGTCAGCCGGTGAGTCGATTATGGCTCCCAGTTTGCAATCATCTGCGAACTTGGTAAGCCACAGTCCTCCCATGTTTGCCTGTACCTCAGAGAAGTATATACTGAACAAGAGGGGTCCAAGGACTGAGCCCTGTGTGACGCCACTTGTAACTGGTTTAGAGTCGGACATGGCACCCGCGACTCTGACCATGTGAGTTCTATCCCTGAGCCAGTTTGCAATCCATCTTGTGACATATGGGTTAATATTTAAGCTGGTAAGCTAATTTATGATGCCAGAGTGGGGTATTGTGTCGAAGGCCTTTGCGAGGTCCAGGTAGGCTATGTGGACTACCTTTCCCTCATCTATGGCTTTGGTTACCATTTCGAAGAAGTCAACTAGGTTTAAGAGGCAAGATCTGCCTTTAACAAAGCCGTATTGGGTAGGGTCCAGTGTTTGGAGGTTCCCAATGTCTTTGTTTATGAGATCCATGATGATGCAGACCAGGCTAGTCAGGCTTATAGGGAGATAGTTCCCAGGATCCGTTGTGACGCCACCTTTGTGTAGCAGGATCACTGTTGCTGTACGCCATTATTTGGGTACATAACCTGTGGTAAGGCTGAGTTGGAACAGTGAATCTATGTGAGGGTTTAGTTCATTTTGGAGCTCGTGTAAGACGCAGCCCGGGATACCATCCAGTCCCATTGATGCTGTTTTTTTTACTTTGGAGAGGGCTGCTTTCACCTGTGTGTCTGTGATGTCTGGTAGACTGCATTCTTCTGGGATAGACACTGGCCCTTTTGGGGGGGGAATGGGGGGTAAAGTTTGCACTGAACCTGTCCACCAGGATGTTGGCAATGTCAGTGGGTTCAGTGTATTTTTTGCCATTTTGTACCAGCTCAGAGCAGATCTGAGAGTTGCCACCCAGATTCTTGACGTAGCTAAAGAACGCCTTGTGATTATCTTTAGAGTCTTTGGCGATTTTTCTTTCAAAGCTAGCCTTTGATGATTTTATGAGGGATTGAAGTTTTTTGCTAGTACCAAGAGATGCCTTCCCTTTTTTGGGATTTTGCCTTATCATGTAATAGTTTCCTCCTTCTGTTGTATAGCTTATTTATGGCTGGGGTCCACCAGACTGGACTCCTGTTTTTGGAGGAGTGAGTCTTGGTTTTACTTGGGATGGCAAGATCCATGCATTCCTGTAGGTGCTCATAGAGTGCATTTGTAAAGGATTCTGTGGTTTGGGTAGCACTTTCCATTAGCCCGGGGGCTTTGAAACGTTCCACCTCGGTCTTGAGAAGTGTGAAGTTTGCTTTTGAGAAATTTTTCACAGTGGTTTCCTTGGCTGGGGGTGGGGTCGGGATGTGGATGTTAGTCCCCCAGGTAGACCAATCATATCTGGTGTCCATTCTTTTGTATATAATGTTGGTATTTTTCCTGGATTCTGTACTTAAGGAGTTTTTGGTCAAAATTCCAGCACATATTAAAAACACCCAAGATTTATGTGATATTGTTTGTATGATAGAGTGGAAGAATGATTTTTATTGGGTGTCAGTGGATGTCAGCTCTTTCTATACCAACATAGAAAAATACGGTTTAGAGGTCATTAGTGATATGATGGGGAGGGCCCAAAAACAATGTTTACAGTTAGGCTCCTAGAATTCTGTTTGACCCATAATTATTTTAAATATGGTAATCAAGTCTATTTACAGAAAAGAGGTACAGCCATGGGTGCATCTTAATGCAACAACATATGCAATAATTTATATGTGTTTTTTTGAGAAGCAATTCATCTATAATACCATGTTTTGTAAAGAAAAAGTAGTGCTATACAGGAGATTTATCGATGATTTGTTTTTCATTTGTAGGGGGCACCCTTTAGGGTTTAAGCAGTTTATGACGGAGTTAGATGCCAATTCCCATGGTTTGATGTTTTCTAAGTCCATAGGGAGCTCTGTCATTCAATTTTTGGATGTGGAATTTTACATAGATAATAGAATGCACAATATAGACCATTTAGAAAACCTACTTCAGTAAATAATTTTTTATTTGCTGAGAGTATGCACCCCCCCCCCCATTTATTAAATTTACTTCCTTTAGGAGAATTCAAGCGTATAGCACGTAACACCTCAGAAGATAGACATAAGAAAACATTTCTGCAAGAGAGTAACAAAGATTGATGGTAAGGGGCTAAAATGAAATGATTCTGGATAGCTCAGTGAGATTTATTTTGGAAGGGGACGGGACTAAAAAAACAAAAGTTAAAAAGAATGTGCATGGCGCAAGTAATTTAATGCCCACTTTCTCTGGCAAAGAGGAATTTGAAGTAGTGGGAAATCTATTTCCGTGGATGGTCAAATTGTCTTATAGTAGACATTTAAATTTGAAGGAATTATTGAATAGACCCATATGTACTATTGATAAGGGGATGACAGGATATTATGCTTGTGGGAAATGTAAAGTTTGCAAAAACATTAGAAATATTTCTGGTACTTTTATTAATGCACATACATTTGACTGCAAAGGGAGATTTACTTGCAGTTCATGTGGAGTTGTGTATCTAGTGGGGTGTGGATGTGAAGTCACTTAATGGTACATAGGACAAAGAAAAAGAGTAGTGAAAGTGACAATATTAGAGCATTTGGGGGACATTTGCAAGAGGAATTTTAGAAGTGTACATGGGGGTGATGATAGCACATTTTTCTTTAGTGTTCTTGCCAGCCCTAGTTTAGTTAGAGGTGGTGATTTGAAGCAAAAGTTAAATTCACTGGAAAGTAAAATGATTTTGAATTTTGGAACATTATCCCTAGGGGACTCAATTTAGAAGTCAGTTTTACTTAATATGCTTATTCTAGTTTTTGAATTAAAATTTAATAGTTCAATCATTAGTATATTTATGCTTTTGAGATGTGATATTTAATACATAGTTGTGAATTTAATGTTTAATGTATAATTGTTAATTCAATTTGTATAGTTTTTAGAGCTTTGTAACAAATGTAAAGCAAAAGTCATTGCATTATGGTACTGTGCACTTTAAATTAGTAATTAATAGGGATTATTTAATTGTATAATGAGTGAGGGGTAACCTGGTATATATTGTGGAGGTGAACATTATGATGTATCCTTGAAGGTGAAAGGCTAAGGTACCAGATGGTTATTTGGTGCTAGTAAAATCCTACTACAACTGCTGCTGGTTATGTTTTTTTCATTCATTTTTTCCCCCAGATCCCTCTGATGTTCATACAGCCACTGTGAACTGGGGGTTAGCCACATCCTCTGTGACTATTGGGGTCCCCTCAGTGGCAAGGAAGAGCCAGTCTTGTTTGTTTTGGGAGAAGGGGCAGGGAAGGTGCCTCTGCTTAGCCAAAATGTGCCCGTCTCTGGGGATGCTGTTGTTGCCATTAATACTTCTGTTTTCCCCAGTATTCCTGTTAAAAAGACACTAAACATGCATCTTTTCCCACAGCACTTTCACAGGATGGGAATAGTTTATTAAGTCTGACTCACAGTCTTGAGCAGGCTATTGACCCTTTTTCATCAGGTGGTTTCTTGCAAAAGAGAAAAGGATTCCTCTTTTCCTGAACAGATTCAACAAATTGAATCTGGTGAGGAATATGATGTAACATGTATGGGGTTTTTTCCCCAGATTTCTGATTCGGACTCGGAGGAGAGCATGTTATCTGAAACTTCCTGTCAAGGATTCTTTTTCTCTGAGATGATTTCCAGAATGTGCCAGTGTTTTCAGTGGGAGTCCCTCAGAAAATAGTATGAACTGTTAAAACTGGAATTCCCAGAACTCCTTCACCCATGTGCTGTCAGCATTGGAGGATGGGTTTGTCTCAGTCTGTGGTAGCCAGCTTTATGCACCTAAGAAAGCAGAATGGATTTACAAAGGTCATCAGTCTTTCAAAATGAAGCAGTAGCGTTGTTGCCTCACAGCAAGAGGCTCTCCCGTTTGATTCTCGGCTTGGGTTGGGAGTGCTTTCTGTGTGGATTCTGCATGTCCTCCCCGCAGTCGAGTGGGCATTCGAAAGACATGCGTTGAATGGGCTTGCCTTCGTTGAAGGTTGGGGGTTGGGCTGGCAACTCGACACCATAAAAACCAACTGCCAATCAGTGGACCGGAGTTCCGGTGTGGCGACCACTAACCGGGAAAAGCTGAAAGACAAACAACAACAACATCAGTCTTTCAAAATTTTTATGCACTAATGCAAGACTGATTTAGCAGCTACAGCTTTAGTTAATCCATATGCTGCCAAGCATTTTGTTAATTCTAATCCTTCCCCATTCAACAAGGGTAGTAAAACAATTGATACGTTTGTGAAATGTGTGTGCTTCAATAACTTTATTTTTTAGAATTTTGAATTGTCAGTCTCATATGTTGAAATTTATTCTGAACAGTTGTGAAAGTATGAGGAATGTTTTATCTGCAGTTCTATCCTGTGAGGAAAAGTCTGCTTTTGTGGTGTAATGTCTATCATTTCTCAAGTCACTACTCATTTTTTAAAGTGTGTTTATGACTCTGTAGATACTGCATGCAGGGCTGATGCCACTGGCACTGTGTTGAGGAGGTCTGCCCAGCTTCATTCTCAGAATCTCCCAGAAGATGTAAAAAAAAAAAAAAAAAAAAAAAAAAAAAGGTGAAATCTTAAATTCCCCTTGAGGTAAAGATTTAGTTTTTGGAACCTCTGCTATAGAGATTATCAAAATGTGATGAGAGGGGTAAGCTAATACACTGTTAAGTGAAAAATTGTTTCACTTTGGGTGAAGTACAAATCACTCACTGTTAATGGAGCAGGCTTTGTGAATGATTCCCTATTTAATAAAAAAATAAATAAACACGCGTTTGTCTCGCATATAAATCCACAAGACTTCATCAGACAAAATGTAACAGAGAAACTGGGATATTTTTAATGATAATGACGTCATCATCAAGGTGGGAGACAAACCAATCATTATTTTTAGGAAAGACAACAGTTTTAAGCAATTATTTGAAACATCTGGCAAACTTCCACACCATTCAATTTGTAAATGGAAAGGCATGCAAAAGTGCGGTGCTTGCAACTATTGTAAATGTATGTTTTGTTGCACCAAAGTAAAAAAATCAATGGTTTCTCTGTTACAGTAAAAGGTAACTACAGCTGTACAATGAAAGGAGTAGTTTATGCATCCCTTTGCCAGTCTTGTAATGGTTTTAACATTGGCAAGACTGAACGGATGCTCAAAGAGAGTCTATTATCTTGGGGGGGGGGGGGGATAATCGAAACAGTTCATGCTTCTCATTTAGGAAAAGGTTCTATCCAAGAATGTTTTTTCTGCCTAAAGAAATAAAAAGTCTGGAAGCCAATTCTGGACCTTTCTTTCTTAAACCAGTATGTGATAGTGCCCAAGTTAAAACTGTTTTCACTTCACATCCTGTTACCCCTTTCTCATTTGAGTTTGTTTGTAACCTTAGATTTAAAAGTGGCTCATCTTATTCTTATTCATCCAAACTTTGCAAATGTCCTATGGCTTTTATGTTTCTGGATCACATTATCAGTTCTCTGCCATATTATTTATGCTATCCACTGCTCCAAGAGTGTTCACAAAGTGTCTAGCTCCAGTTATAGCCCATTGCAGGCTACAGGTTATTCACATGTTTCCATATTTAAATGACTTGCTTATCTTTGCACAGTTTTATTTCAAAGTGTCAGGAATCTCTCACTTTGGTGAGAGATGCTCTATGCAGGTTGGGATTCCAAGAGAACATTCAAAAGTCTTTTTTGACTCTATCACACAGGACTGTGTTCCTTCAGTGTCTGCTAGATACCTAAATATGAGGAGTTCTTCCTTGGGAAAAATAGCTGCATATTTAGATCTATTTCAGGGGTTTCCCACTCAAACTTCAACCACTGTGAGGGAATAACTCAGGATTTTGGATCACATGGCATCTATGATTCTCATGATATTACTTGCAAGACACCAAATGAGAAAGATATTATGGCATCTGAAGTCGCTTTGGCTCCATCACCAATATCCATTCTCTTTTCAGATTTTAGTTCTGGGATTTTGAGAAGAGAAATCACTTGGTGGAGATATTATATATCCAGGCTTTCCCTTCTCTCCTCCTGTTGTAAAGCAATCAGTCACCACAAACACCTTAGACTTTGCTTGGGAAGCAGTGTCAAGGGAGATAAAAGTGCAAGGAATCTGGGTCAATGAAGACAGCCACAAGTACATAAATATAAAAGAGCTGCTTGTACTTATCAAGACACTCCACTCCCTGAATCACAACTGATCCCCAGAACCACTTCAAGTTGTTACAGGTAATGCTACAGTGATGGAGTGCATAAACAAGTAAAGGGAGAACAGATCTTAATCTCTATACAGACTAGCCATGTTAACATGGGCTATTGTTTTACAGCACAATCTCACTCTACAGGCTTCCTACATGTTGTCAGAGCAAAACTGTGTAGCAGGCAACCTGAGCAGGACAAAGATAGACCCTTATGAATAGAAACTAGTTCAGGGGGACTTCCAAGATTTGATCCATCCATGGAGAGTTCTTCAAATAGACCTTCTGGCCTCCTCTCTGAACAATCAACTGGCAACATTCTGCTCCACAACTTCATTCAAGTATGTCTGCAAGACAGATGCCATTTCATTTCTTTTTTTTTTCCTTGGATTGGAATGCTTCTGTATGCTTTTCCACCCTTGCCACTTATATCCAGGGTACTTCTGAAAATTCAAAAACAGGAATGCAGGCAAGAGGGCTTGAGGCATGCACACAGTGGTAGTTTACAAAGTTTATTCTTCAGACTTTACTTCAAAAAATGATAAAAACAGTAAACTTAAAGCGCTTTTAGTCTCACCCCTTAGTGAGACTTCATCAGACCTTCATCTTGCCTGCATTCCTGTTTTTGCAGTTACCTGTTTTGGTATTCCACGTACTTCTGAAAATTCAGACAGAATCCCCCAAAATCATTGTGGTGACTCCATTCTAGCCCAGGCAACAGTGGTTCTCTTTTCCTATAGAACTGGCCAGGAGCAATTACCACAAGCCTTCTCACAATCTATGCACACATAAATGGGGGTGTCTACCATAGCCCAAACCCAAACAACTTCAACTGACTGCCTGGATGATAAGGTGTTACTATCTCATAGGTACCTGTTTACTGAGGATGTGCAGCAGGTGCTAAAGTAGGCAAGAAAGCCTACTACTAAAAAATCATACATAAGCAAATGGAAAATGTTTCCTAGCCAATGCCAACAACATAACCAGCACCCATTCAGGGCAAGTGCTTTCCTGGTTTTACAGTATTGTGTGCATCACTTTCCTACTGCCTGTCTTACTCCTCTATCAAGGTGCATTTGTCAGGCATTTCAGCATGTCTGCACATGGATCCCTCTTTCAAAGCATTCCCATGCCAAAATGTTTTTGAAAAGGCAATTGCATAAGAAACCTCCAAGAAAACCAGTGGCTCCTCCCAAGCATCTTAGTTTTGCGGTACAGAAGCTAACACTTGCTCCGTTTGAACCAGTTGATCTGGCTGACTTGAGGTTTTTAGCATGGAAAACACTTTTACTGATTGCTCTGACCTTTTCAAGAACATCTGTGTTGTAAGCTCTTATTTCATTTTCCACAGAGACAGGGTTTCTTTGAGAACTAAACCTTATTTTATGCCTAATTAGTATCTGAGTTTACTTTAAGCCAAAGTGTCTATCTCCCTGTGTTCTTCCCAGAACCCAAAAATGAGGGAGCAAAGAAACTTCATAACTTTGATTTGTACAGACCATTCTGGTACTATTTTAATTGAACAAAATCTTTCAGAACTTCTAATCAGTTGTTCCTTTCTTATTAGGGTAAGAAAAAAGGGACAACTTGTATTGAAACACTTTATTTCCAAGTGTTGTCTCAGGCTATTACCTTTTGTTATTCCATCTGCAACAAAACTATTTCAGGCAAGATCAAGGTGCATTCTACTAGGGCCTTAGCTTCATCCTTGGCTTTTTGGAAAAAGATGGGCACTACTATTCTAGAAGCAGCAACTTGGTCAGCTATGCATACCACTACAATGTACATTCCTTTTCCAGGCCTAGGTCAGACTTTGCTAGGACCATTCTCTAGGGGCTCTTGGACCCTTCCCCATTTTTCTAAGCTATGGTAATCTACCCATAAAGCTTAGGCTACTGTGGGAGTAATCAATATGATAAACATTGTACAGTCATGGTACACACTTCATAACAGATGTTCAAATGATCACTGCTGCAGTAGCCACTCCCTCTCTCCAAGGTTTGGAGATTTGTTTTATTGTTCCTAGCAATGTCCTTTCGGGGTTCAGCCTCCATCTCTCAGTTGGTATGAAAGTTATGAAGGGCTTGGCATCCAATCCTGTCAGCTAAGCTTGAGATGACTAATGGCGCAGGCATGTGGAAGGTGCTTTGAAGCTGGTCAGCAGTTATATCCTATGCAGGATATAACCCTTATAAATTAGGTTACTGCATCAGTGATAATTCAAACATCTAATGGTGTTAGATGCAGTCATTCATCAGGAAATTCATTCCTTAATGTATGTTGATTTTGTTAACAAGTTGATTTTTATTTTTATTTTTATTGTATGTCTTTATTAACAACATGTCTCTCTTTATTATGTTATGTGTGGAGCTTTTCTCCCCGGGCCTCTACTGAAAATGGACATATATCCAGCTAGACTAGCCCGGTCAACAAATGTAAAATAAAATAAATAAATAAATAAAAAATCTACTTTTATGATAAGTTTACTTTCATAGCTGTAATTTGTCTACAGCTTAAACTTAGAACCTTAATCTAGACATTCATCTCTGTAAAAAGCCATGGAAATTATTGTTTTTTTATATATAGCATGATCAATTTACATCTGCATTCCCTCCCAGCAGCCAAATATCACAACATTGTATTGTTTAACTTACATATTTCAGTCTTTCTTATTTTGTTACAGTATAAAGAATGGACACGTTAATACTAAGAAATAGTGCTTTTTTACTTTAATGTGAGAGGCGATCTCTGCTTAACATACAAGGTCATGTCAAACCCAGAGCTGTTGGACATGCTACACTTAAAGAAATCCCAATCCCTCATAGCCACATGCTCCAGGGATCTAAACCTTGTCATCACAATAAACAAAACATGCTGGAGGGATAGGTTCCTGACCCAGACACTTCCCAGACTCTGGAATAAACTGTCCATACATGTCAAGCAGAGCACCTCTTTGGCCCTCTTCAAAAGGAACCTTGATTGGATGGGAGAAAGGAAATTCACCCCAGGAATCATGTCAGTTGCCCTGCTAGACAGGGGTCCAGGGAAGTAAATAGTGTAGGAAGAAATATCCAGGGAATTGTTATGGCTAGGCTTGTATAGGTCCTAGGGCCAATAGCCTAGTACCAACCTATGTCATTAGCCACTTGTTACACTGTGGAAGGCTTGTAGATATACAGCAGTCACTGGTAAATCTCATTCCCATGTCACATTTAAAATATCTCTAGCTATATATTACACAGAATTCCTTTACAAAATAACTCAACAGAAAGAATGGCTCCAAAAAATTGCAGGTACTTCATGAATTTAATATATAAACTTCAGAACAACTAGCTCAACAGCTTTCACACAGAGCACTGGCTTTCTTGTTGTCAGAAAATTAAGAAGCAGAGTCCCATTTCAATTGCTTGCTCACTCTTTGTTGACTAAACTTCTTCATTTCCTCCACAACCAGTTCTGCATCCAAATTAAGAATTTGATCCTCCAGGAAAAAAATATTCTGAAGAGATTTGGATATAGCAAGTTGACACTCCTTGTCTCTCAGCATCCCCTTATTACTGGGAGAAACTTGCTTCTCTTCTGCCTGAGGTACAGAGAATAATAATTTCTTGCAAACACTCTGGTGTCCACAATTTGTAATGCTTTTCTCTTCTTCCACACTTTTGTCAGGAACAGCTCTTTCTACTTGTATGGTTGCATCTTTACCAAAATAGGTCTCATCTACTTTCAGATGGCCAGATTTGGAATATGCACATGCAGTGCCCTCTTAGTTAACAAATCCAGCAATGAAACACCAATCCAGTTGCTTATTTGTATTCTCACCCCTGTTTTTTGAAACAATTCATATTCAGAAGTTTCATGTTCAGGCAGTTTTTCCTTAATTTAAAATTTTCTAGTTTCTACAGTTCATATTCAGAAGTTTCATGTTTAGGCAGTCTTTCCTTCATTTCAAATTTTCTAGTTTCTACAATTTTATCATCTCATCTGAATGGCTACTTAAAGCTTCTATTTTCCTCTAAACTCCTAGAAGCCATCTCCTGTACTAAAGCTGTAACTTGAAGAGTTTTTTTGCTGAACATCTGTAAGATTCTTTCTAACCAGAGCTTTATCCATTTCTTATCTTGTTAATTTCCCCTTGCTTTTTCCCAGATTTCTTATTTGCTGGTATCTATGCAGTATAATTATTAACCAGTAAGAGAATTTTATGCAAATTGATACCTTTTGCTGGCTTTTTAACACATTTTCCGTTTTAACACTGGGAAAGATAATTAACATGTTACTCCAACATCTGCCATCTTGAAAGTATTCCTAAGAAACTCCTTAATTTCCTGTTTTATTTTCTTCAATTTCCTGTATGTAGGTTGATATATATAAACCTGACCCCCACACAAAGAACCAGTATGAACAGAGGCATCTTAATTGCTTGCATCTTATTATCCATGTCCATAAGTAAGTGTTTCCATAGCCTTGTCTTACTTATAATCTTTTGAGTAGCTTCTGCATATGTTTTCTTAGCTGTTTGCACATCTGGTTTCAATCAAATTCCCAAGTATCTTATCCTGTCATGAGCCCACAAAAAAGGGGAAATGTTGTAACAAGTCATATGTTGGGGCATGGTTCATTACTACAACCTTTGTTTTTGCTTCATTTGCTTTATATCATGTGATACTATTAAAATATTTAAATTTATCAGATATACTTTTTGTATCATGTTCTAGCTTGGAATAATACAATATTAAATCTCCACAAAAAGGGCTATTTTCTCATTAGTACTTCACTATTTACCTCCAATTTTGTTTGATTGTTTTATGTCCCTTGCTAATGTCTCAAAATATAAAGCAAAGAGTAATGGTGAGATTGGACAACCGTGCTTAGTTCCTGTTGCTAAGGCTAAACACTTTAGAAAACTCACCACCACATTTCACCCAAGCTAAGCTATTCCATGTATATTAAGTATTAATGCTGTCCGTGTTAATAGAAACTCAAATGCCTCATGGAATCTCTTCATAAATTTCCAAATCACTTTGTTAAATGCTTTTTTAGCAAACAAAACCTATTAACCTTAATATATTATTATTGTCCAATGCATTATTCTGAAACGTAAGTTGTTAAATCTCTGCCTATCTCCTGTAAATCCTCACTGATCCTGATCTGCTATTTTCAGCAATATCTTTTGCCATTCTTCCCAAGTTGTCATAAAAACTTTGTAATCATAATTCAGAATTGAAATAAGTCTGTATAACCCTAGATCAAGGGGATCTTTCTACTCCTTCAGTATAACTGCCACTATTACTTATTTCCAAGTCAAAGGAACATCCCCACACAGAAAAAAATATTGTTAAAAAGGACTAACCCAACTTTAATTATCTCCTGTTCATTTTTCCATACCTCTGTTGGAATTTCATCACTACCAGAAGTTTTCCTGTATTCTGTTTTTTTTTTTGTTGGTTTGTTTTTTGTTAATGACCGTCTTTCTCCTTCTGTTAACAGAGAAAGTTGTAATTGTCTAAAATATGTTACATTTCCCTGTGTATTACTCTCATTCTCTGCATCTTGTTTCTATAGATAGTAATTTTTCACCATTGTAGTCCCAATTTTTCCTGGGTCCACTTCTACTTGCCATTCTTATAATTGTTGATTTAAGTCATCATCCTTTCAACATTGTGTTGCCTCAACTGTTGGGCCAGCAATTTGGTTGCTCCTATGTTATATCAAATATAGCTATGTTAAAGTCATTGCTCTGTATTCATTCATGTTTTCTAAATACTCTTGCATTGGCATTCTAGCTTCTTTCAGTTGTCCTTCAACATGCATTTCACTTATTCTGTTTTGCTTTGTAAACCCCTGTAGATACCTATATTGGATGTTATTCCATGTCTCATTTGCCTTTATTGTGAATTCTATTTTATCTTCAGTTTTTCAAATGTTCCAGCTTTTTCAAGGTCGTCTTCTACTTAGATTCAAATTTAATAAAATTTTGGTTAAAAACTGATCTACCAAATCATTAAATTGTCTTTTTTTCCAGAAGGAGTAGTGGAAAATGTCAATATTTACAAAACTTAATTTGTAAAGATGAGTGGTCTGACACTATATACTGATATGTTGTAATGGTTTGGATCATCTTACGTTATTCTTCCAATTTGTAATAGCTATCTAATCTTTCCCATGAACCAGATTTTACTGAAAATGGGTATATCTCTTTCTTTCTGCCTTATTTTCCTTAGATCAATAAGTCCAAATACATGCATATATTTTCTAAGTATCTTTTTGATCAACATACTTACCTCATTAATTTTGTGTGGTTTAGAATATAAATGGGATTGTTGTTGAGAAAAAATAGACAATGTACTAACATATATTTTCAATAGTGATGCATAAGTAATAGTATTACATGAAATACACCCGAATCAACATTTGTACAGAAACGCATACCTTTAAAATGCTATGGCACAGGGTTTGTGAACTAATTGTATACAGTATTATCTGTTGGTTTCCATCAAATAATAATTTCATTTTTTTCATCAGTCATTTACTTCTGTCCCCTTCCCTTCTGCACTGTCATAGTACCTTTCTTATAAGCAAAAGCAACATAAAAACAGTTTGTAATTTAAAATGGGGACTTTTATTAGACATCATGCAATATATGACCCCATTCATTTAAATATAAACTTTAATTTTTAAGTAAAATTCTTAAATATAATACTTGTATTACTACATGCATATTAATCATGTAGTTGTTTTCTATATAGTACTCATTGATTTTAATTGAAATTCAGAATGCAATTCACATTTTAAGGCTATCACATCTTTTGCCATAAAAATAGTTATCCTTTTTTCAGTGTTCTCTCTCAATATTCCCAATGCTTGTTTGTTTGCTTTTTCATGGAGTCTTCCACTTTTTAATTTCCTTTGCTTTATCCATCATTTTCTTTTGGAACAGAGGAAGGGGCTTTTAAGGAAATTTCTCCCCTGAAGTGCCTATTGTTGGATTTTTTTGTTCCTATTAACTGGCTGTTTTTGCCCTCAAATGCATTAACTTAAAGCTTAAAACAAAGTTTCATTTCTCTGCAGAGTCTTATAGAAAGAAGAAAAGCATTTGTGTTTGTGCTATTGATGAAAAGTCATTATCCATGTAGCCCATACCTCTCAACCTCTTAGTGCAAGAAATCTGGACAAAGCCATAAAATAGGGACAATTTTTAAATATTGCTCTTACAAACTTAGCGAATTGATAGAATAACAGCTTTTGCATTAGCATGAATTTTCTGAAGGATATGAAGTCCGAAACTCAAATGTTTGTCATTATTTTCTAACTTTATTCTTTAATGGTTTGCCACTAATTTGCCAGAAAACCACAGTTTTATGAAAAATGGACCAAGAATATTAGACCAAAATCTGGACATTCTGCAAAAATCTGTACAGTTGAGAGGTATGAATCGTAACCTATGTGTCCAGAGAGCCGGATCCAGCACTAGCTGGCTAGAGGGGGGGAGCCACAGCATTTAATTTTTAATTAAAAAATAAATATGTCTTCTTTAATGTCATTCTTCTTCTTTAAGAATGCACTTTGCTTCTGTGCATGGATTGATGTATGCATGCACACACACACACACACACACACACACACACACACACACACACACACACACACATTTACATTCCTTCTGATTCTTCTATGTGTAGATGCATACATGTTTAAACATTCCACTTTCTGCTAAGACCTTCCTTGTGTGTGTGTGTGTGTGTGTGTGTGTGTGTGTGTGTGTGTGTGTGTGTGTGTGTGTGTGTGTGAGAGAGAAATGCCCTATTAGGAATGGCAGATTAGTTAATTAACCTGCATAGGCTCAGGCTCAAACCCTTACCTTAGGTATAGGAGACAGGAGCCTGAGTCCTCTACACCAGCTACTACACTGCTGAAGGAATGTGAGTTTCAGTGCATTTTAACGGAATTATGAGTTTTGAGAAAAGAGTTTACCTTTGCTTATGCTAAGTCTGTTTTCAATGTGCAACTGTTTTATTTGGCAAATGGCCATCAGTGTTTGTGCTATAAAATTTAAAAGCAGTGTTAGTAGCACAACAGATAGCATACTTTCCTTTGGTGTAAAAGGCTCTAGGTTCTACCCCCACCCCATGTAGATGAGTGCTCCTTTGGATGAAATGCCTATTAACTATGAACCTGTTTTGAGTTTGCCAGCCATTCCTTATTGCAATATTGACATCTTACCAATTTTTTTAAATGTAATATAGACAATTTATTATTCAAGATCAGCAAGCACTGAATTTGTAGATGAAACACTGAAATGTAAAGTTGTTTCCAGCAGCAACCTCTTCATTAGTTACAGATTTCTTTAATATGGAAATAGCCAGATGACATACTTCTGCAGAGGTTGTGCATATTCACTAATATGGGTGGATTGTAATGATAGACATTTGAACATCCTTTTATGGTTGAAATGTTCTGAAATGGGTAGTTTTGTCATTGCTGGTTCATAACTTTTGTTTCATTGCTTACTGGGAAAATGTCCAAAACAATACATTTAAAACACACTCGAACAAGTGATATTATATAAGGGATATAATTTAATACAATCAAGAAGATGAATCAAAGAACACATAATGTGTGCATGGGACCTGCTGGTGGAAGGCTTATTGTGCATTTATCTGATTGGCCTGAGGACTTAACTGTGCAAAAGTCTTTCATCCTGCTGGTAGAAATGGTGTAAAAGCCTTACATTTTTGTGAGACTGTGCTCATTTATTCATAGCTTCCCTGTGCCTGGCTTGTACACTGATATTAAAACAAGAAGGATGCTTCATGCTCACCAAATGATTTATAAAAATCAGTGTATACCAAGACTATATATTCCCCATTCTGAAGGAGGGATGGTCCTCCTTGAAATTGATTACATGTATAGATCTGTAATCGTGGGACTCCACACATATCTACTGACCTCACAAGATCCAAATGTAGTGAAAGTTTTGAAACGTGAGAATAAATCTAAGATGACATTTCTGCTTAATTTAGCAGAAGCATTTTGAAGCATTTTGATGTTAAGCAGGAATGCAAATCAAACCAGAAGTAGATAAAAACCAGGCAGTAACTGAATGTGCTAAAAAACAAAAGAAAGAATATAAGGTGAAGGACCAGATGAGAAGGTAAGAAATGTGGAAAAAACAAATATACTTGCAGGTATAGAAAATGTCGAAGAGCATCATGTTGATCAAGAACGAATGCAGGAATGGTTAAGGAGAGGTGAATTCACATCAAGAAATGAAAGGTTAATATTGGCAGCCCAAGATAGTGGGCTACGTACACGCTGTACAAAGTCCAATGAACATGTGGGAGAAACCTACATATATAGGTTCTGTACAACTGAATTGGAAACAGTCACATACCTTGCTGCTGGTTGCGATGCACTAATGGCAGAGAGACTGTATACTGAAAGGCATAATAATGTGGCAAGACTGTTACACTGGATGGTATTGAAGTGGGTGAAAAACACTGGAAAAATGAACCACAAAGAATCATAGAAAATGATGAAGTTTATATCATATGGGATCACCCAGTGCCAACAGTTCAAAAGATAGATGCTAGAAAACAGGAAATAGTGGTCCAAGAAAAGAAGACAAAAGTAGCATTGATCATTGAAATCGCCACACCCAGTGACTACAGTGTCTTGCATACTGAGACACACAAAGAGATAAAATACCTTGATTTGCAGGCAGAAATGAGAGCCATGTAGAAGAAAGATACCCAGACAGTTCCAATAGTAGTAGGAGCAGTGGGTCTTATAAAAAAGAATTTACAATCATATTTAGATATGTTAGCAATTCATGTAACACCGTACGAATTGCAGGAGGAGTCATTACTGGGTACATCAAAGAGCACTTTTGGCTAACATCAAAGAATGAAGCAATACTAATTTCATGAACTTTAATTGTACTTTGACTTAGGAATGGGGTCCATTCCCATCATGGTATTAGAAACCCAAAAGACTAAACACAAATTAAAAACAGAAGCAAACTGAGCAAGCGACACTTAAAAACGAGTAAACTTTAATATCAGTAAAGCGCTTTTCGTTTGTGTGACATGCACAAACTCCTTCAGACAATAAGTTACTAACAACATCATCCTTTTATACAACAGCTGTTGCCTCTATCAAGGTTAGCATTATTAGCACACTAATCAAGCTTTAAAGGAACACTGACCCTGAACCATCAACAGTACAATTCCAAAACATAAAGCTTGATTAGTGTGCTAATAATGCTAATCTTGATAGAGGCAACAGCTGTTCTATAAAAGGATGATGTTAGTAACTTATTGTCTGAAGAAGTTTGTGCATGTCACACAAACGAAAAGCGCTTTACTGATATTAAAGTTTACTCATTTTTAAGTGTCGCTTGCTCAGTTTGCTTCTGTTTTTAATTTGTGTTGAATTAGAAACCCAAAAGACTTGGAGAAATTAAAAATGGCTGATATATGTATTTTTTTTTTTGCACTTGCTCTGTCTCAGTGCTATTTAACAGTTCTGTGCTGCATTTTTTTGATTTTGTTGACTTTATCACTGCTTTTCAATGTACACTTGTAAAAGAAATGTATGTTTGTTACTGTAATGCTCTTAGGTCATTTTAACAGTATTCTGATATTTTCTAACCTCCTCTGATACTGTAAAATCTGTTCTGAGTTTGCCAAAGTTCTCCTTTGTTTGCCAAAATATTTCTACATCTGAAAACTTCTGTGTGTAGAAGTTCTCCAATATTTGTGCACATTTTCTGTATTTGGGAACTTTTCTCAGGGATTGCAAATGTATTTCCAAGGATTCCTGATATTGCAGGAGTTCTGCCTTTTGTTGTAAAGAATTTGTTACTATACGCAAGCTCAAAACCAGTTTGTTTTACATTGAGGGTTTTATTCTGCACTCTGGTGGGAGCAGAGGGCTGATTCAACCCATCCAAGTTGGGAACTGCTGATGGAAGCCTTATTGTGTGTTTATATGTTTGATCTGAGGGCTTAACTGTGTAATACTCTTTCATCTTGCTGGTATTTCAGTATTTGGGAACACTTCTAAGGGTTTGTGAACTTACTTCCAAGGATTCCTGATACTACAGGAGTTCTGACTTTTACTGTAAAGTACTTATTACTGCACTTGACTTCAAACCCATTTTGTTTTAAATTAAGAGGATTTTATTTTGCACAGTGATGGGAGTAGAGGGCTAATTCAATCCACCCAAGTTGGGAACTGATGAAGAAAGACTTACTGTATGTTTATCTGATTGGCTTAAGAGCTTAACTTTGTAAAGGTCTTGCATCCTGCTATTACTAAAGCCCTACATTTTTGTGAGACTGTGCTCATTTTCTCAACACTTCCCTGTGCCTACCTTGGAAACCTGTGACTACAACACCTTGGGTTACATCTAAAACCATATGTGGACATACAAAGCTGATGCATGTATTTTTTTTTTTACTTGCTCTGTCTCAGTACTGTTTCACACTTCTGTGATTTGACTTGGATGAATTTATCCATGTTTTTCAGTCTGCACTTGTTAAAGAAATATCACGTTTGTTACTGTATGTTAGGTCATTTTAATGGTATTCTAATATTGGCTAACCTCCTCTGATACTACTAATTCTGTTCTGAGTTTGCCAAAATATTTCTACATTCGCAAAGTTTTTCTGTGTTTGTAGAAGTTGTCCTATGTTTGCCCACATTTTCTGTATTTGGGAACATTTCTCAGAGTTTGGGAACTTATTACAAAGGATTACTGATAATGTAGGAGTTCTGACTTTTGTTGTAAAGCATCTGTAACTATACTTGATCTCAAAACCAATTAATTTTACATTAAGTGGGTTTTATTCTGCATTCTGGTACAGGAAGTAGGCTGAGTCAACCCATCCGAGTTGAGAACTTCTCGTGGAAGTCTTTTTGTTTATTTATCTGACTGGTTTAAGGCCTTAATTCTGTAAAAGTCTTTCATCCTGTTGGTATAAAAGCCCTGTATTTTTGCAAGACTGTGCTCATTCATTCATAGCTTCCCTGTTCCTGGCTTGGACACATGTGACTGCAAGATCTTGGGTTGCATCTAAAGCCGTAAGTGGACCTACAAAGCTGATATAAGTATTTTTTCACTTGCTCTATTGCAGTGCTATTTAATAGTTTTGTGCTGCATTTTATTATTTAGTTGAGTTTATCACCATTTTCAGCCTGCACTTGTTAAAGAAACATAGTGTATTTGTTACTGTATGCTGTTAGGTCATTTTAACAGTACTGTGATATTGCCTAACCTCCTCTGATACTGGAAAATCTGTTCTGAATTAGCCAAATATCTCCTGATGTTGCCAGAACATTTCTACATTTTGGAAAGTTTTTCTGTTTGTAGAAATTCTCCTACATTTGTGCACATTTTCTCTATTTGGTAACTTTTCTCAGGGTTTATGAAATTATTTCAAATGATAGCTGATACTACAGGAGTTCTGCCATTTTCATGTAAAGCATATGTTACTGCACTTGATCTCAAAAACTTTTTGTTTTACATTAAAAGGGTTTTTTTTCTGCACTCTGGTTGGGACAGATGGCTAATTTAACTCATCTGAGTTGAGAACTGCTGGTGGAAGGCTTATTTTGTGTTTAAATGTTTGGCCTAAGGGCTCAGTTGTGTAAAACTCTGTTGTCATGCTGGTAGTTTTCTATTTGGGGAACACTGCTCAGGGTTTTTGAACTTTCTTTCAATGATTCCTGATAATACAGAAGTTCTCCCTTTTTATGTAAAGCATTTGTTACTGAACTTGAGATCAAAATCAGAATCTGAAATCAGAAATACTTTACTGATCCTGCAGGAATTTGCTTATATTACAACTGTACAGATAAACATAGACCCAAACATAGACCAAACACACGTTACATAATTAGATATGACAGATACTATACTCACTTATGTTACCTTACATGTGTAACACCAGTGCCTGACATAGGTACACTGTTGACCATAGCCAATGTATTAGATGAGTTTGATACCACATATAGTAGTGACATGAAAGGGGAAGCCTTTCATGTTAATTACCACTCACACTAGGATATTAGGTATTGCACATTACAATACTTTAGCTAAGTTATGTTGCACAAAGGATAATTGCATTGATGATTAATTAAAACTAGTTGATTTTGCATTAAGAGAGTTTAATTCTGCACTCTGGTGGGAGCAGAGGGCTAATTCAACTTATCCGAGTTGGGAACTGCCAATGGAAGGCTTTTCATGTGTTTTTCTGCTTGGCCTGAGGGCTTAACTGTGTACAATTCTTATATCATGGTGGTATTTCTGTATTAGAGAACACTTTTCAGGGTTTCTGAAGTTATTTCTAAGGATTCATGATACTCCAGGAGTTCTGCCTTTTGTTGTAAGCATTTGTTACTGCACTTGAGCTCAAAGCCTGTACGTTTTATATTAACAGGGTTTTATTCAGCACTCCAGTGGGAGCAGATGGGTGATTCAACCCATCCAACTTGGAAACTGCTGGTGGAAGGCTTACTGTATGTTTGTCTGAGTGTGCTGATGGCTTAACTATGTAAAAGTCTTTCTTCCAGCTGGTATAAAAGCCCTATATTTTTGTAAGTCTGTGCTCATTTATTCAGAGCTTCCCTGTGCCTGGCTTTGAGACCTGTTACTACAAGACCTTAGATTGCATCTAAAACCATATGAGGACCTACAAAGCTGATATAAGTATGTTTTGCACCTCCTCTAGCTAGAAGTCTAAACATCAAAATGCACTCTCTCGAGGCACTCCTAAAAATGGAGAACATCGATATCTGTGCAGTAACTGAGACCTGGTTCAAGGCTCCAGAGTGCACCCCTGCAATACCAGGCTACAACTCTTACCACACTTTTCGGCCACCAAACCAGGACCGAAACACTAAAGGTGGAGGAGTGTCAATATTCACCAAGGATATTCACACCACCAGGCTAGTTGGCCAACACAATGTGTCTGAAATTCTCCAAGTGCAACTAACACTAGGTAAGACTGCAATCCAAATTGTAGCTTGCTACAGATCCCCCACCATACCCCAAGATTCTCACTACACCTTTCTAAACATACTGGAAAATATTAAGATAGAACCAAACACCCTAATACTGGGTGATTTTAACTACCCTGCCATTAACTGGGAAAACTACTCATGTCCCAACACCTTTAGTTCTTGGAATTGATCAACTAATCCATAGTCTCACCAGGGGCTCCAATATCCTAGACCTGGTCATTACCAACATGGGAAATCAATGCTCCATACCTATGGTCACCCCCTCATTGGTCAGGTCTGACCATAAGCTAATCACCCTTAACATCCACATCCCAACCCCACCCCCAGTAAAGAAACCACCATAAAAACTTCCCAAAGCCAACTTCATGCTACTGAAGTCAGAAGTGACAAACTTCATGACACCCATGCAGGGAACTGAAAGTTCAACTGCTGAATCATCCCAAATAGAACCAAAATGCTCTCATCAAAAGGAAATAAACAAACTTTACAACAAAAGGAAGAAACTTTTGCAGAAAAGAGGAAAATCCCAGGATGCAAAAACTCCCTTACTAGCCTCAGTAAGAAACTGAGATGCCTCATAAAATCCTCAAAAGCTAAAATAAAATTGCCAAAGAGTCCAAAGACAACCTGAGCTAAAACAGAATGGCATTAAATATACTGATCCAAAGGATATTGCCAATATCCTGGCAGATCGATTCAGTGCCAACTTCACCCCTCTCACCCCTAAATGGTCTAAAGCCAAGAATACAGCATCCATGGGACCAGATGACATCCCGGGCTGTGTACTACATGAACTACAATATGAACTGGCACCTCACTTAAGTGTCATGTTTAATCATAGCCTCACCTCAGGGCTACAGGGGATCCACCTTGGATCCTGGAAACTACCGTCCCATCAGTCTGACAAGCCTTATCTGCAAGGCCATAGAGCATATTATCATGGAACTTATAAACAAAGACATTGGCAACCTTCAAACACTGGACCCCACCCAGTTTGGGTTTGTGAAGGGCCGATCTTGTCTCCTGAACCTGATTGACTTCTTTGAATCAGTCTCCAGAGCCATGGACAAGGGTAAGGTGGTCCACACAGCCTATCTAGACCTTGCCAAGGCCTTTGACACCATCCCCCACTCTGGAATCATAGATAAACTTACTAAGTTGGGCATTAATCCCTATGTCACCCAATGGGTTGCTAAATGGCTTACTGATAGAACCCACACTGTAAAAGTAGCCGACTCCAAATCCAGCTCCAGACAAGTGACAAGTGGAGTACCTCAGGGCTCAGTCCTGGGGTTGTTTGGCATCTACTTCTCTGAAGTACAGGTCAACACTATGGGACTCTGGCTAACAAAGTTTGCAGATGACTGCAAACTGGGAGCCATTATTGAATCCCCAAATGATGTGGATACTCTACAAAAGGGCCTTACAGAAACAGATGCCATGGGCTCAAGCTCAATGCCAAGATGTATCCATGAATTACCATATAGGTGGAAGTACACTAAACACAGAAGGTGTGATAAGAGACTTAGGGACACAGGTGGACAGTGGTCTCACCCAACAGTCAGGAAATCCTTCTATGTGGCACACCTCATCATGAAGGGCTTTTCATCCAGAAAAAAGGAGGTCATTGTCCCACTGTACTCATCCCTCATTAGACCCATTATAGAATACAAAGACATCTGCAACAACAAAACTCCAGCTATACTCTGTCACAGATCGTACAAGGCCATATCAAACCCAGAGCTGTTGGACAGGATCTAAACCTTGTCATCACAATAAACAAAACATGCTGGAGGGATAGGTTCCTGACCCAGAGACTCCCTCTTTGGACTTCTTCAAGAGGAACCTAAATAATGTGGGAAGTTGTATAGGCCCTAGGGCTGATAGCCTAGTACCAACCTATGAACCTATATGCTGCATTTTTCATTTAGTTGAATTTATCATTGTTTTTCAGCCTGCACCTGTTAAAGAAATGACGTGATTCTAACTGTACTCTTATATTGTTTTAACAGTATTCTGGTATTTCATAACCTCCACTGATACTGCAAAATCTGTTTTGAATTACCCAAAGTTCTCCTGAGGTTGCCATAAGATATTTACATTTTACAAAGTGTTTATGTGTTTGTAGAAGTTCTCCTATGTTTGCGCACATTTTCTGTATTTGAGAACTTTTTCTCAGGGTCTGTTAACTTATTTACAAGGATTCCTGATACTGCAGCAATTCTGTCTTTTATTGAAAACATTTGTTACTGCACTTGAGCTCAAAAGCAGTTTGTTTTCATTAAGAGGGTTTTATTCTGCACTCTGGTAGGAGCATAGGGCTGATTCAATCCATCTGAGTTAGGAACTGCTGGTGGAAGGATTGTGTTTTTATCTGATTGGCCTGAGGGCTTAACTGTATAAAATTATTTCATGCTGCTGGTGTAAAGCCCTATAGTTTTGTGAGACTGTGCTCATGTATTCAGACCTTCCCTGTGCCTGGCTTGGGCACCTGTGAGTACAAGACCTTGAGTTGCATCTAAAACTGGACCTACAAAGCTGATATGTTTTTATTTTTTTTTTGCACTTGCTCTGTCTCAGTGCTGTTTAACAGTTCTGTGCTGCATTATTGATTTGGTTGAATTTATCACTCTTTCTCACCCTGCACTTTTTTGTTACTATACTCTTCTTAGGTCAGTTTTTACCTTCTCTGATACTGCAAAATCTGTTCTGAGCTTGCCAAAGTTCTCTTGAGTTTGCCAAAATATTTCTAAGTTTTGCAAAGTTTTTCTGTGTTTGTAAAAGTTCTCCTAAGTTTGTATATATTTTCTGTATTTGCGAACTTTTCTCAGGGTTTGTGAACATATTTCAAAGGACTTCTGATAAAGCAGGGGTTCTGCCTTTTATTGTAAAGCATTTGTTACTACCCTTGACCTCAAAACTAGTTTGTTTTGCATTAAGAGGGTTTTATTCTGTACTCTGGTAGGAGCAGAGGGCTGATTCAGTGTCCATCTGAGTTAGTAACTCCTGTTGCTATGTGTTTATCTGATTGGCCTGAGGCTTAACTGTGTAAAAATCTTTCTTGCTGCTGCCATAAAAGCCTTGTGATGCGATTACCCATGCCTTGTATATAAATAAACCTCTCCAGTTTAAAATCCTGTATAGGAAATGCTCTGTATAGTCCCCCACTGTTGATATCTGCTCAAAGAGCTGTCAGTTTGCTCAGATGGCAGCACCATTGCAGGTCATCTAATAGTATACTACAAAACACTTTTACTTAGACCTTTAAGTGAGTCTCTCCTACTCCTTCTCCTCTACTAAGGATCTGGTATAATTTATAGACACTTCCCTGTCATCTCTATTTCTAGCCTGGTGGATATGGGCATTCTGAGGCAGTGTAGTAAGTGCCTCATGTGCACTGACAACCATTTAAGTTTAGAACAGACAAGCACAGTGTTTGAACCGTAGATAAACAATGTCATTGTAGGCAAAGCTCTCACATACACACATGAAAAATGCAAACCAGGTTGTCAGTTACACCCAAAACTCACTACCAACAGTAAGGAACAAACTCCTAGACCCACATATGTAGAGGGACTCACATGTAATCTACCCAAACCTGCAACACCTCATAAAAGCATCTCTCTGTGGCCCTACTCACACTCAAAAAAGACAGTACGTCACATAACTCTGAAAATCATAGTAACCCCACTTCCAAGCCCAAAAGGCAACACACCACACAGCCAAACACTGTATTTATTGGGGATTCCATTGTAAGACATACTGATCTCCCACTTACCAGGCTAAACAAGAAGAAGATCACAGTGACATGTCTGTCTGGAGCCAGGATCCTCTACATCACACACGCCCTTAGGTCTTTAAACCACAAGTACCAGTATGACATGGTCATAGTCCATGTGGGCATAAACGGTCTAAGATGTACCTCACTGGACTACATGAACAGAGATATTATGTAACTCTCTGAATATGTGCCACGGGTGGGTATGACCCTAACCTTGAGTAGCATCCCACTGTCACCAATGATGATGCCATAGTACTAGCAAAAAAGACTGACTTGAAAAATTGGCTTAGTTTCTAGTGTCAAGAAATTTTCACACCTCTCTGATCCCAGATGACACTGAGGCCTACTCTATACACAGAAGCACTGTACAGCCACATTCATAACTGCTTAGAGGAGGTGATATTTGTCCGATTCAAAAATATGATTACTGGTAAAAATAAACCACCCTGGTGGACCCTTAGCATAAATAGGCTATTCAAAAAAAGGAAATAAAATCCTCTCCAAAGCCAAGAAGGAACAGATAAAACAGTGCAAAAAGATGCTCACCAGTCTAAACAAACAAATTAGAGAGATGGTCAAGTTTGCCAAAACAAACTATGAGACAAGGATAGTCTCCCACGTGAAAGGTAACCACAAGGCTTTTTAAAATTATGTTCATAACCTCAGGGAAAAGTCTCAGCAATGTGCTGAGTTAATCATGTACAGCAACAATTACACGCACTGTGAAACTATAGCAAACCTGCTGGTCGACAAGTTCAGTTCAAACGTCTTCTCCCATCACCTCCTACCACACACAAATACCTGCAACTATATCCATATTGGTCATTAAGAGAGAACAGATCCTTGCTGTGCTTGTTAAAGCCAAAAACATAGCCTCCATGGATCCCAAAAACATTTCAGGATGCTTCTTAAATAGCTTAAAACAGAATCTATCAGGGCCACTAGACACCCCTTTTAACCACAGCCTCAGAACAGGCTTTATCCCAGAGGAATGGGGAACTGCGACAGTCATCCCTCTGCACAAGGGTGCCCATTAACTTACCCAGGGAACTGCAGATCCATAATCTTGACCAGTCTTATCTGCAAGGCCATGGAGAGAATTATCATGAACCTGATCAGTAAAGACATAGGAACTCTCCTAACACTGGAACAGACCCAGTTTGGCTTCATCAAAGATAGGTCTGGCCTGCTCAATCTGATGGACTTATTTGAGAAAGTCACCAGGGCCATGGCTGAGGGTAAAGCTGTACACACTGCTTATCTAGACCTGACCAAAACATTTGACACAATCCCTCACTCAGAGATCATAGATAAACTTACTGAGTTAGGCATAAACCCCTACATCATCATATGGATAACAACCTGGCTCACTGACAGGACACATGTTGTCCAGAGAGGTGAATTCACTTCCAATAAGAAACCCATTAATAGTGGTGTCCCAAAGGGCTGTGTTCGGACACCTCCTGATGTTCTTCATGTTTCACTGTTGCAGTCGTTACATTTGGGTTATCTGCTTGCAGGTAGCCCTCAGTCGGCCTGATTAACAAAGTCTTGGGTCCTGTGTTGGTTGCTGTCCCTTCTGCCATGACGTCAGGTTGTCAGGGGTATAAAACATGCAGCTGATGCCATTACATCAGTTTTTCTTGCTGTGCGGTGCCTGAAGCAGAAGCAGTTCACAAGTGCTGGTCATCCGACTCCTGAAATTTTCATTTTCGAGTTTCAAAACCAAAGTCTTCAACTAAAGTTAAGTACCCCGTTGAGGAAACATTTTCTTGCTCCTAACCGATGTCAGTAAAAGTTAAAAACTGCATTACTTGTGGAAAGCAAATACCTCATAAAGATTTTCATTCATACTATATTCCTTGCCTAGGCCCTGACCATGACGTAACTTGCTGTCGGTTTTGTGCTTTATTTAATCAGCGCACTATCCGTCATCTGTATATTTCCGCCTCTAAATATTTTGGTTCTTGGTTTAATTATCCAGAAATGTCATTGGCTAGCCATCCGGCTACTGGGATTCCAAAAAAACGCAAAGATAAAGACAGAGACAGGCCGCCGAGGTCCATAACTGCCGACGACGCTTCTCCTAAGCCAGTCGCCAGTTCGCCGGTACTCAGTGAGGTGCTTTCGCAGCCCCTGATACCCGCTACTTCTGATTCGCAGGCCTCTACTGAGGCCCATTCGGAGTCCGGTATGCCATGAGATGCTTCAACTATGAAACCCACGGATGTCTCTACCTTGGATGGGTCCAGAGCCGCTGTGCAGGCACCGGCTTCTGAGGGTGTATTCAGGCCTATGGACTTGCATATTAAACCGATGCCTCCTTCTTTACTTAGGCCTAAAACTCGATCCATGCCTAAAAAACCGATGCCCAGGCCACATGCTCAGGCCTCTATGCCTAAAAAACAAATGATAAGAATCGCTGAAGATCTAATAACTCTAATCAGGGGTAGCCAACCCCCCCCCCCCAAAAGGCCTAGGACTGAAGTTGATTATGAATCTTCTGATCAGGATTCCGTTTTTTCTGATTCTTCTGATGATCTGGATTTGCCCTTATCTCCTTATGAAGATTCTGATGCAGAGGACTCCATTCCCTCTGCTTCCCCTCCCGAGGATTTTTCTTTTGGGGAAACCTTACATACTCTAAGGGAGCATTTCCACTGGGAAAGCCAGGATTTTTCTCATTCGAAAAATAGGCTTAGGGATTTCCTTCTCCTACCTCAGCATAGGCCTTTAGCTATTCCTCCTGTACTAGACATTGCTGATGATGCATTTTCGGAATCTAGTTTGGCCCTTGATTCCCTGCCTCCTGCTCCCAGAAAACCTGACAGATACTACAGGGTCCCTGAGTCCCACAAGTTCCTTTGTAAAAATCCTATTGCAGATCCAGAGACTATTTCACAGGGGCCCAAGGGCATTAAGGCTTCTACTGCTAAAAATCCTACCCCTTCTGATAGAGACTCCAGGGCGTTGGATAGATGGGGTAAGAAGATTTTCACTTCTGCAACCTTGGCCATTAGGGCTTTAAACTGCCAGTTTCATATGTTAAGGTATCAGCAACATGTTATTGGACTGCTTAAACAGAAAATTATGTTGATTCCTGACTGTGTGGAAAATAAAGAATTACATGATTTAATGCATTCTGCTGAACAAGTTGGAAAACATACTTTGCAATGTGGTTTTTATTCATTAGAGGCCTCTTGCAGGGCTGCTGTTACTGGGTCTGTGCTCAGAAGGCATGCTTGGCTTAAGTAGCAATCTTTGCCTGATCATGTTAAAGCTAAATTGTTGGATGCTCTTTTAAATCAGGACCACCTGTTTGGCAACAAGGCTGAGGAAGTTCTTAAAAAGATGGAAGATAAAGCTAAATCTATGCAAACTGTTAATGATTTTTTACAAGTTCAGCCTCCTAGATTTAGTAGGCACTAGCCCTCTAAGAATTGGTCCTTTCCAGCCCCTTCAGGTCTTCTCAAGCCAAACCCAGATACAGCAAAAACTCCAGGTTTCAGTCCCAGGGGACACACAGAACTAAGCAGTGGGGGGCCTCCACTTCCAAATCTGGAAGTAATAACACTCCCCCTCCCCCATGGTAAACTGTCTCAATGACTTCCTTTTAAAATTTCCAAGCACTTATCAACTGACTGCCCCTTTTGGGGGAAAGATTGCTCTTCATGCAAAGAATTGGGAACTCATTACCCAGGACAAATGGGTTTTAAATAGTGTCAAAGGGATACAGATTTCACTTCCATACGTTGCTAACACCAAGCGGGTGGCCGGACCTACCCCCAAATCAGTGGGCAGAGGTCCAAAAACAAGTACTTTCTCTCTTAAGCATGGGGGCTATTCAACTGGTACCAGAAGAGGAAAAGGGACAAGGTTTCTACTCAAGATTTTTCCTGCCAGAAAAGACAATTCATGGCTATCCTGGACCTGTCTACTCTAAACACCTTTTTGTAGATTCCAAAATTCAAGATGCTGACTCTTCACCAATTACTTCCTATGCTAGGCAAATATGCCTGGTTGGCAACACTAGATTTAAAAGAAGCATACCTGCACATCCCAATCAGGGAATCTTTCAGAAGATACCTACGCTTCAAAGCAGGCTACACTGCCCTTTGGCTTATCTACTGCACCCAGGGTATTCACAAAGTGCCTAGCTCCAGTTATTGCATTTTGCAGGCAAAGAAATATTCAAATATACCCATACCTGGACGATTGTCTAATTCAGGCAGAAAGCCAGGACATACTTTTGAATCATCTGGCCTTTGTACATAGGGTTCTAACTTGTCTGGGGTACACCATAAACAAAAAGAAATCACACCTGGTACCCTGTCAACAAATTATATTCCTGGGAGCAAGCTTGAATACAACTTCCCAGATGGCTTACCTCATGCCAGAGAAACAAATTCATTTGACAACCTACTTCAAACAATTGGCCACAAAAACCCTGCTTATCTGCAAGACAAATACTTCAGGCCTTGGGGTTCATGGCCTCCTGCATTCTTCTAATTCCATATGCATATGAGGAAACTACAGTGGTATCTAAAAAGTGTATGGTGTCAATATTCTCAAGACCTAGAAACAATGATTCCTATCATACCTTGCCTACGCCAAGAGTTCCTTTGGTGGGCAGAGGCCTGCCATCAAAACAAGGGACTACCTTTCACACCACCCCCTGATGCCCAAGCCCTAACAACAGATGCATCAGACTATGCATGGGGGGGCTCACCTGACAGGGAAATGCATTCAGGGCAAATGGAACCCAAGTCAAATGCACCTGCATATCAATCAAAAAGAAATGTTAGCTTTACAGAATGCTCTGACAGCCTTCAAGGACCACATTCTTCCAGGACAACTAATGCTAAAGACGGACAACACCACTGTTATGTGATACATAAACAAGCAGGGGGGTACACATTCTTAACTCCTCTGCAGACTAGCCATGGCATTGTGGAACACAGCTTTCAGCTACCAAGTGCACCTACAAGCTCAATTCCTGCCAGGAAAATTAAATACACTGGCAGATGGACTAAGCAGAAACCTCATGGACCCACACGAGTGGAAACTGGAACCAAGGATTTTCAACATATTGACAAGTAAATGGGGGAGCCCAGATATAGACCTGTTTGCCTCTCCCCAGAACTACCAATTGGACAAATTTTGCACAAGGACTCCCCACAAACAAGCCTGGAAAGTGGATGCTCTGTCCTTCAGCTGGAAAAACCTATCAGTCTATGCCTTCCCCCCTCTGCCTCAGCTCTCCAAAGTACTACTAAAAATCAAACAGGACAAACCAAGGACGATTTTGATTGCTCCAGACAGGCTGTGCCAACACTGGTACCCCCTCCTGTGCAGTGTACGATGGTTATCTCCATGGCACCTGCCTCAGACTCCTTCCCTGCTGTCTCAGCAGGAGACCAGATTCTGCACATTCAGCTTCTAACACTGAACCTTGCAGCCTGGCTAATTACTTAATCTCTCCTTTACCATCCCTCAGCAAATGTGTGATGGATATCATTTTAGAGGCAAGGAGGCCTAGTACTAGAAAATCTTATCCTGAAAAATGGAAAAGATTCTGTGCCTGGAACCATTCTCAAGGGAAGAGCACAGCAGCACCCAATTTACCTCAGATTTTACAATACGTAACTGAGATGCTTCACAAGGGCCTGTCTTTTCCTCTATTAAAATCCACACTGCAGCCATTTCAGCTCATTATAACAAAGAACCTCCCCTCTTCTCCCATCCAATGCTCAAGCAATTCCTCAGCGGGGCCAAAAATTTGAGACCACCCAGAAGAGCTCCAATCCCAGTCTGGGACCTTAACTTTTTCTTGGAGAAACTCACTCTACCTCCTTTTGAGCTAGCTGCTACTGCAGACTTAAAATTTCTTTCTTGGAAAACAGCTTTCCTTTTAGCAATCACTTCAGCTAGAAGGGTATCTGAATTACAGGCCCTTATGGCAGTGGAGTCTTTCATCATCTTTCATGCGGACAGGGTGTCCCTCAGAACCAATCCATCCTTCATGCTCAAGGTGGTATCCAGTGTGGCTCTTAATCAGTCCATTCATTTGCCAACCTTCTTTCCCAATCCACAGAATAAAGGGGAATGGATACTGCATTCTTTAGATGTGCACAGACAACTTAGATTCTACTTGGACAGGACTAAACCTCAAAGGAAATCTGAACAACTGCTGGTGGCATTTGCTGCAGGAGCAGAGGGGAAGGTTATTTCAAAGCAAACCATTTCTAAATGGATAAGCCATTGCATTCATTTCTGCTATAAGCACCATGGATAACCTGTTCCCCAGGGGACCAGACCTCACTCCACCAGGGCTGCATCTACCTCTACAGCCTTTCTCAGGGGTGTCCCTACCAGGGACATCCTAGAAGCTTCTACCTGGAGTTCAATACATACTTTCACCAAGCATTATCATTTGCCAATTTTCTCTAAGTCAAGAGCTGGCTTTGCCACTGCAGTCTTGCAGGGCCTTATAGCTGGCCCTAATGCTATCTAAATTCTTCCTCCCAACCATAGCATTGGGAATCTACCCAAATGTAATGACTGCAACAGTGAAACACACAGTTGTGTACATTTAACATAAATGTAGATGTTCGAGTGTATTCACTGTTGCAGTCCTGGTTACCCTCCCTCCAGCCCCCTAACTTAATTTGGCTATACCTCTACTTTCCTTTACTATGCTTAAAAGCATTTTTGGTGTATTTGCTTTTTTGTTGGAGGTATATCTTTGTACTTTTATATTTAATTGCTTCCCATTAGGGGGCACCTGACATCTGGGGCAAGAAAAACTGATGTAATGGTGTCGGCTGCATGTTTTATACCCCTGATGACTTGACATTATAGAAGAAAGGACAGCAACCAATGCAGGACCCAAGACTTTGTTAATCAGGCTGACTGAGGGCTACCTGCAAGCAGATAACCCAAATGTAATGACTGCAACAGTGAATACACTCGAACATCTACATTTATGGTAAGTATACACAACTGTACTTTTGGTATATACTTCTTTGAAGTAAAGGCCAATGTTGGGGGCCTCTGCCTCACCAAGTTCGCTGATGACTGTAAGCTGGGAGCAATCACTGAATACTCAAATGATGTTGACATCCTACAAACAAGCCTAAAAATGACAAATGACTAGTGCCAAAATCATGGTCTGAGAATAAATGGTAAAAAATGCATAATCATACCTTTCGGTAAATCAGATAGCCCTGCAAATTATAATATTGCTAGCACACCCCTAAAAGTAGACCCAGTGGTGATGGACCTAGGTACTCAGATAGATACTTACCTAAAGTTTAATCACCAGGTAGCTACGGTAGTGAGGAAATCCTTCTGTCTGGCTCAACTTATAAGTAAAGGCATGGCATCAAGATCAGAGGAAATCATAGTGCCTTTGTATTTGGCCCTCATTAGGCCCATAATTCAGTACAATTCTCCCTTCTGCATGTACCTAACCAGGCACTTACACCAATTGGAACAGGTCCAGAAGTTTGTCACTAAAAAATTACAGTGTGTAAGACACATGTCTTATGCAGACCGACTAAAGGCCCTATCCATTTACTCCTTCTCATATTGTTTACTGAGAGGTGACTTATACCTGATCACAAGGCATTCTCTGATCCAGTCCTGATGAAAATGTTACATATTCATGAGAAAAAGTATATGAGGGATACATGTTCCTTAGACCTGAAACTTGTTTATGACTCTAAGAGAACTTGCTGGAGAGAAAGTCTGTCCCTCACTCATGGGGTACTGCCCATGTCCCTTATTTATTAATTGAAGCATTTACTGGTTTGACTACTTAGCTTACATTTTTTCTTGCCTTTACTGTGTTATGGAAAAAGTGAGAAGCTGAGTAAAAAAAAGTTATGTCTTACCATAACATTCCATCTGTATTGTTGATCCTCGTTCAATCATTACGCATGGGTATTGGTTCCGAGCTCTGAACTGAACCGTCCATTTTCCAAGCTTGCATCAGCTTCAAACTCTCGAGCTAAACTCTTACCCACAATCCCCCTCTCCCTGTTACCTCAGATTGAGTTTGCAAGTCAAAGAAGGTAGAGGCTACCTCTGGTCAAATAACCTAAGAGAACTGGATGGTGAGATCCACTAGAAACCACAGGAGGGGGAAGGAGGGAGGGTTATAATGACTGAACGAGGATCAACAATACAGATGGAACGTTATGGTAAGACATAACTTCTTTATCTGATATTGTGAATCCTCGTTCATTCCTTACGCATGGGACAGAGTCCCCAGCTACCTCTATTCCTGGGAGGCTCTCATGGAAGGACATTCCTGAGCACCATAGAACCGAAAGATGCTCTTCCCCTGGAGGACAAATCCAATTCGTAATGATTGATGAAGGTATGAGGCGTAGCCCAAGTTGCAGCTGCACAGATATCATGTAAAGAAGCTCTGGCATGGAAGGCAGCAGAAGTTGCCACCGATCTTGTTGAATGAGCTTTCATGGTAGTAGGCAACGAGATATTACGTTATGTATAAATAAAGGTCACACAGTCCTTCAGCCATCTAGCTAATGTGACCTTAGCAACAGCAGATCCTAATCTAGGTCCAGAAAAGGCCAAAAATAACTAGTCAGATTTACGAAAGGGATTAGTCCTGTTTAAGTAAAAACAGATTTGCCTGTGTATAGCTAGGGTATGTAGGCAATACTCTCCTCTGTTTGAATGATTGGGAAAGAAAACTGGCAATTCAATGGCTTGATTAATGTGCATTTCAGAGATCACTTTGGATAGAAATGACGGATTAGTTCTCAGAGACAGTCTATCTCTATGAAAAATCAAGTATGGACTCTTGATACATAAAGCTTGAAGTTCAGAAATACGTCTGGCAGAAGTAATAGCAGCCAAAAACAAGGTTTTCCATGACAAATACTTGAGGTCGCAAGAAGAAGCTGGTTCGAAAGGTGACATTGTCAGAGCTTGTAGAACTAATGATAAATCCCATGGTTGAATAGGTTCTCTAAAAGGTGGCTTCAGATGATTCACACCTTCTATGAAGGTCTTGCACAATTTATGGGACATGAGAGGAATATTGGATACCCTCATGAAAATTAGAAATTGCAGCCAAATGAACTCTAATGGTAGAGGCCGATAGACCCGATTGAAACAGGTCAGCCAGATAGTCTAGTATTATCGACACTGGTGCTGAAAAGGGGTCTACTTGTTTATCTTTCAGCCAACAGATAAATCTTTTCCACTTGCTCAGATAAGTAATTCTAGTGGAAGACTTATGAGAAGCAATGAGAATATCACGTACTGGTAAAGAAAGATCATTCTGCCTGGCAATCAAGGGAATTGGAGTAGCCAAGCCGTGAGCTTCAGGCTGTTCTAGTTGGGATGAATCAGGTTCTGTGGGTGTAGGATCAACTCAGGGGTTGGATGGAGAATCCATGGTCGATCTAGTAGGTGAGGCCAAAGGAAAGGGAACCAAATCTGTCGTGGCCAATATGATGCTATGAGGATCACCTTGCTCTTCAACTGACGGTCTTTCTTCAGAAACTGGGGAATGAGGGGAAAGGGTGGAAATGCGTAAAGAAGACCCGAGGGCCAATCGTGGACTAGAGTGTCCCTGGGTGACTGTCCCGGAGGGGGAATCAGGGCGAAGTATTTGCTGCATTTGTAGTTGGTCGGGGATGCAAAGAGGTCAGTGCAAGGATGGCCCCATCTCTGCCGCTGTCAAGGGATTCAGGGACCACTCGTGAGGTTGAAGAATGCACCTGCTGAATCTGTCTGCTATCACGTTGGAACTCCCGGGAATGTGCATTGCTAGAAGAAATCATCTGGTAGCCATTGCCCATTGCCATATCCTCATGGCCTCTCGACAAAGGGGGTAAGATTTGGTTCCACCTTGCTTGTTGATGTACCAGACCACTGCCATGTTGTCTGATTGAATCGCAATTGTACCAGACGGCAGCAGGGGATGGAATGCTTGCAACACCAGAAGCATCGCCCTCAGCTCTAGAACATTTATATGCAGATGGGCCTCCAGTTCAGACCAAGTGCCTTGGACTGTCTGTCCCTGACATAGCCCCCCCCCCACCCCATCAGGGAGGCATCCGTGGTCACTGCGGCCTTGGGTTGCTGGGGGGAGAAGGGGCGAGACCATTTTGAGAGATTGTGTGTCATCCACCAATTTAAATCCTGTTTGCACCTGTGGGTTACTCGAATCATGGCTGAAAGAGGATGCTGAAAAGGATACCATTGGATGAGCAGTAGCCATTGTAGAAGCCTCATGTGAAATCTGGCCAGGGGAAAAATGGTGATGGAGGCTGCCATGGAACCCAACAGCTGTAGAACACCCAGGGACGCTCTAGTCCACGATTGGCCCTCAGGTCTTCTTTACACATTTCCACCCTTTCCCCTCTTTCCCCAGTTTCTGAAGGTTGGGAGGGTGGCCTAATGGTTAAGGTGTTCACCTTACAAACACAAGGTGCATGGTTTGAGTCTCACAAGGGATAATTGGCTATGCTTACAATGGCTCGCAAGGGCAATTAGCTTAGTACTAACCTATGACTCTATGACTCTATGAGTGAGCCGTGGATTTTTCCCTTGAAAGGATTGGAATTAGTTGTTGCTTTATCCTTAGAATTCTGTGCTCTGGAATAGCAGCTCTGCAGTTTTTTGTGTCCAAGATAACCCCTATGAATTCTGTCAACTGAGATGGGGTGAGATTGGATTTTTGCCAGTTTATGGTTATGCCTAGCCTTTGAGCAGCAAGAAGAGAGTATGCCAGGGCTTTTTACAGTAGATGTCTGGTGGGGGCGGAAATGAGCCAGTCGTCTAGGTATGAAAACACTTGGAATCCTTGAAGTCGCAGGTGAGCTGTGACAACTGCTATGCACTTTGTGAACACTCTGGGGAGCTGTAGAGAGTCCGAAGGGCAGTACTCTGAACTGGTAGTGACTGGCTCCTGCATGGAAGCGCAGAAATCTTCTTGATGGCCTGTCCACCTTTATGTGGTAGTACGCATCTTGAAGATCTATAGAGCATATCCAATCATCTTTTTCCGAAAGTGGGAGGATAGACTGTATTGTGACCATCTGGAATTTTTTGTACTCTCACAAACTTGTTCAATACACTGAGATCCAAAATTGGTCTCCAGTCCCCGGTTTTCTTTGGCACCAAAAATAGTCTTGACTAGAATCCGGATCCTATCTGGTCTGATGGGACTATTTGGATGACTCTCTTTCTTAGCAGCTTTTCTATCTCTAGTGCTGCTTCTTCCCTTTGACTGGGTGGAACGTCAGGAAGATTTTTTGAAGGGATGGGACAAAGATTGAAGGGGATATGATAACCTCTGGTTATAATCCTTTGTACCCAAGAATCGGTGGTGATGGTTAGCCAGGCAGAAGGGTTCAAGGAGAAATGTCCCCCAATCACCTCCAGAGGAAAGGAGTTGGGCCGCTCTTCAGAAGCGCTGGTAGGACTGACTAGGGAAAGAATCCCTGGAACCCTGGTTACGGGGACCCCCTCTGCCCTGAAAGGAGCATCTTCCCTGTGAGTTTCCCCCTCTGCCTCTGGGGGAGAACTCAGCCTGTGTGTCACGGAAAGGACCCTGAGATTTCTTGAACCATATCTTCCCACTCTTTTGCTTTTGGGAGAAAGCACATTGAGGGAAAGAATAACAGACACCTACGGCAGAAAGGGTCTTACCTTCCTGTTCACATCTGGCCAGTGTGCTTTTAACTTTGGGCCCAAACAACGAGGAGGCCTCAATGGGGGCATTAAGAAAAGAAGACTTAAAGGGTTCTGCTAAGTTGCATAAGTGCATCCAGGCGTGTCATCTCAAGACCGCAGCTGAACCCGCTGCTCTAGCTGCTCCTTCTGATGTGTGAGATATCAGTCACATAGACGAGTTAGATATAGATTCAATGGTGGCCAGCTGAGAGGCCACTTTGTCACAGACCTCATCAGACACGGCACCAGCCAAGGTTTCAGACAGCTCAGAAACTAGATCCCTCTGAAGCCTGGTAAAATGTGCCATATAATTCAGGGACCTGATAGCAAAGGTCACTGAAGCAAAGGTGCACTTCACTATCCTGTCCAGGGCCTGAGACTCTTTGTTAGGTGGATGGACAGTCTGGTTTTCTTCTTCTGCCAGATCCTTTTTTGTTGCGGCCACCACCACCAAAGCATCCATAGGAAGACCTTTGGACCAATGGGGATCCAAAGCAGGAGGGGACAAGATCTTATCTGGCCTCCGGGGAATAACTTTGATGGTATCAGGAGCCTTCCAATCATGCTGCACGATGAGCTGGACAAGTTCATTGGCAGGTGGAGTAACCCAGGAGGTAGGGGGCTGGGCGCAAAAGGCCTGTAGGAACACAGATTCCTCCGAGGTCAGATTAGAGGACTGCCAGTCACCTCTCTATTTCAGGATTTCAAGGATATCACCAAAGGATACCTCAGAGGGTGACCAAGGGGATCCTTCCCCCTCATCAAAATGTGTGTCTTCGGTGAGGGACTCCTCTGTGGAGTCCATGTGCTTCCTCTTACACAAACTTTGCCGGTGGACCTCCTCAGTGGGAGAAGCTGGAGAAGACAGCGGAAAAGGGGATTCCTGAGGGAATATGTCCTGTGGCCCTTGTACCCGGTGTCCACTAGGTGCGACTTGTGAAACCAGTATACCAGAGGAGGGCGGAGGTATAGACAGTCCGGCATCGCCAGCAGCAGCAAAAGCCTTCTCCATCAGTTGGAAGGCTGGTCCACCCAAAGAGGAGTGCATGTCTAGGACAGGGGTCCCCCTCCCCCAAGTGGCTCAGCCTGCCGACCCGGAGTCCCTGTATGGCTGTGGAGCAGCAAACTACGCGTGTCACAACTGACATCCTGGGTCATAGCAAAACTTTCCTGCCATGAAGGCAACTGCGGTTCCTTAGTGAGATCCATAAAGGGAACCGCAGAAGGGGAAGACTGTGCTATATCCATGGACTTCAAAGGCAATGAAGGAGGAGAATAAGAAGGGGTATTTGGAGATGGGTGATCACCTCCCAAGGAAGGATAGTTCCTGAGGGGTGGGATACCTCTGGCCAAGAGAACCTGGTCCACAAGATGCAACACATCATGTTCAGAAAGGCTTCTAGTGGACCTCGCGGAGACTGAGGGAGAAACAGGCCTGTCCACAGAAGAGGCAGACTCAGTTCCCATCACATCTGTCCGCACCGAGGACAACGGTGCCAAGAGAGACTGGACTACTGTTGTCTGCACCGAAGAAGTCATCGGTGCTGAGGTCATGGTCTGCATCGACACAGGGATTGGTGCCGAAGTGGTTGTCGGTGCCGAAGCTGGAACTGACAAAACTGGAGTCAACAATAAGGGCATTGGTTCCGAGGAAGATCTCGGTGCCGATGCGGTCAAAGTCTGTGCCGACTAGACGGTCGGTGCCAATACAGTAGTAATAGTCTGAACCGAGGAGGCCCTCTGTGCCGATATATAGAAGGCTGCAGGAGAAGACGGAGCCAAAATCACTGATGGAGCCGAAGGCCTCAGTGCTGAGGGTCTAGGCACTGAAAGCACAGGGGCTGACTGAGTGAGCTCTGGAGCCGAAACTTTAGCCTTTTTAGGTTTTGGTTGGCGGGAGTCCCCAGCCGGGGACGAAGGCAAAGATTTAGCCTTAGTAGGAACATCCAAGATTTTCTTATGGGCTCTAGGAGGGGTTGAGGCCTCCGACCCAGAAATAGCCTCTGAAAAGGGAGATTTTAGAAGTCCCTTCAGTAACAGCTTGTTTTTCCTTTCCAACAAGGTTCTATTAGAAAAGTTCTCACAAATAGTACAGGATGGGTCAACAGACAAATGGGAAGCTCCCAAACAATAAACACACAAAGAGTGTGCATCAGACGTAGGCAGTTTGTGTCCACAATCAGAACACCGCTTAAACCCCGTACTACCTTTCTTATCTGCCATGACAGCAAATTAACTAATAGAAAAGATACCAGCAATGGTACAAGAGAGTACCCAAAGGTATGAGAGAAAGGGAAAAAGATTACCAATGATGGTAAAGATAGAATACCTCACAGTAAAAGTGGTAAAGAAAGAAGAAGAAAAACCTGAAGAAAATATATACACTAGATGCGATAGGGTAAGAGACAGTAAAATATGAACTTTTCTGACAGAAAAGTAATCTATAAAACTATTAAACAACAATTGACTGTAATTAGCTCAAGAGAAGTAGCTTAACACGACCAAATGGCAACGCAGCAAATGAAATCTGAGGTAACAGGGAGAGGGGGATTGTGGGTAAGAGTTCAGCTCGAGAGTTTGAAGCTGACGCGAGCTTGGAAAATGGCTGGCTTGGTTCCGAGCTTGGAACCGATACCCATGCGTAAGGAATGAACAAGGATTAAAAATATCAGATTATATGTTACAAAATATTGCTTAATAGCTTTTACTGTATTATTGAAACATCAGTTAGCTGGATAAGTTTATTCTTTAGTGCTCTGACTGCTCATTTCAGCAGTGGATGCTTACAATGAGCTTTCACAGAACTAGTGCGTGTTTAACATTCTTGAATACCACCTTATCCACTTGTTTATGCTTTACATGATACAGTGGTGCACTGCCTTCATGTTTATTCTAGCATAAAATAACCTTTGCATTTTCTTTCTATAGTAGTGTGTGTTTAGCATTCTTGCATACTGCCTTAAGTAATTGCTTATGCTTTACTTGGTACAATGGAGTATTGCCTTCACTGATTATGCTAGTATGAAACAGCCTGCAGTTTTATTCTTAGTTTTAATTACCTACAGGGGATAATGTATTGAACTAGTGCTATTTTCCTGGTATATTAGTGCGCATAAAGTACATAGTTAATAGTACTGGACATCTTATAGTCTCAGCATCCATCTTGTTATATATGATGCTGGAACACATCCAAATCCATACAGCCTTGTACTGGTGTACAACATCTGGAATACAACCCACTTAAGCCAAAGCTGCACCTGGAGAGTCTGTAAAGATAACTTGTTCCAAATGACATTAATTCCTTGGATGAGTCAAATTGCAATACATCTGTTTATTTAATTCTTACATCTTAACCTTTTGTCTGCTCCATCTCTTATCTTTGTAGACCTTGCTCTGACAGCACCTCTGTTTTTGAATGGTTTTACTTTTCCAAACCTACATAGCTACATATTTGAACTCAGCACACAGTGATGTGGACATCCTCCAGGGGGGTCTCACTCAGACAAATGACTGGTGCCAGAAACATGGCATGGCCTCAAGCTGAATACCAAAAAATGCATCATCATCCCCTTTGGGGGGGGGGGTGTCCCCACAACTTATCACATTAATAACGTCCTAAGCACTCAATCAGTCATGAGGGATTTGGGCACCCAGGTTGATAGCAACCTGACTTTTGAGCACTATGTTGCTTCCATGATATGGAAAGCCTTCTACATGGCCCACCTCATAAGTAAGGGTATTTCATCCAGGAACAAGGAGGTCATAACATCCCTGTATTCTTCCCTTATAAGGCCCATTATTAAGTATAACACCCCTTTCAGCATGTACCTCACAAAGCACATGCAGCAGCTGGAGAGACCACAGAGGTTCCTCACCAGGAGAATCCATGGCCTCAAACATCTACCATACACAGATAGGTTAAAAGCCCTATCCCTCTACTCAGTTTCATACAGACTCCTCAGAGGTGACCTCTGTCTGGCATACAAGGCAATCATAGACCCCCACCTTGATGGGACTGTTGCATATCTGCAAGTCAAGCTCCACTCAAGTAACCCACATGCATGGTCTCAACCTGGTCTGTGACATCAACAGGACTTGTTGGTGGGACAGATTTATGTCCCAGAGACTCCCTCATCTATGGAATAGACTCCCTCTCCACATCAAACATAGTACCTCTTTACCCTTTTTTAAGCACAACCTGGATGGGAAACTGAAAATATACCCCTGGGATTCCACCCATATCCCTGCTGGGCAGGGGCATTGGGTGCTGATTTGTCTAAACATGGGCTAAACTCTTGGCTAGGCTTATAAGGGCCTCAAGGCCAATAGCTTAGTAATCTCCTATGATCTAACTGCAAGACCACAAGGATTTCCTGACAGAAACTAGGCAAGGACAGCCTACACTATCTTGCTGAGAATGTTATTGCAAAAACAGGCACCTGGGCACTATTACCACATACACATTGCACAAGTGTGTCTTTTTAAATGTAAGTAGTGTGCACACAGACAGAAGGCATAGTCAGCATTACACTACCTAATATCCCATAACGCCTGTCCAATAGTTCTCTATAAATGTATAACTTAGCTTTTACCTTAAAGTAGCAAAAAAGTAATAGATTGTATTTGCTAAACATAGTTTTTATAGCTGCCATTTGATCCTTCGGCTTTCCCCCCCCTCATGATCTCTACCTTTCCCATCACATTCAAAGGGAAAGTCTAAACATCCTTAACTCAAAGTAACAAACTCTAGCTAACAATATTATGCTATACTGTTAAGCACACACCCTTTAATAGCTGCTGTTACATCGTTAAGCTTCCCCCCACCCTCTGCCTTCCCCATTGCACTCAAAGGGAAAGTTCAACATCCTTAACTCAAAGAAAAAATTATAGCTAAGAATATTACACTACTCTAAGTACTATACCCTTTAAACATGCTTTGGAATATTATATATTTATAGCTGTATACAATAGCTGGGTTGAAGTTCTGACCTACTGTTAAGTATAATCCACTGATTGTTTCTTTTGGGATCTCCAAACATTCTTAGCAGGTGAATCATTCTCCATTCAACCTTTCTTCACTCATGATCACTACCCTACCCCCAATTTCCAACCACCCCTCCTGACTCAACATTTATTCTGCACCATACCCCACCCCTAATAGATCAGAGTTCTCACCATCAGGATAGTTCAAAGCTCCTCCCCACAATATAATTATACAATTACTTAATCATCTCAACCTCACTCTCATCCATCAGAGCCAAACCCTACCAGGTTTGACCACTCAATGGCAATATAGTTAAAAACTTCACCCTGTAATATATTACCTAATCTTTTAATAATTTCATCCTCTTTCTGTACATCCCAGACAACCACTGTCCTTTTAAACCACCTCCAGTCCTTCAGTTTTCCATCTAAAAGACATTTTCCTAAACTCTAGCTCTCTACCATCTATCCCCTGATTAGTACCTCTTGTATACAAAATGCTGCTCCTTATATTATTCTCTTATATTCTAGTACTGACCTCCCACTTAACATACTATCACTTTCCCTTAAACTACACTACCATAACCCCAACCTCCAGCCTTCTACTTGACATAGATAATTATAATAACTATTCTAATACATCTCCTAGCCTCTTTAAAGGAAAACTCCACCCTCTCTTATAGTTTAACTCAATCCTTTGATTTATTTTCTCCCTACAGTATGATTCCAGTATTGTGTAGGTACCTGAAACCTGTGTGTACTTCTTAAAACTTTTATTTCCTTGCATTGGAATCAAAGGAAGGTAAAGCCCACCTATCTTTTTTAAGCTTAATTTCTCACATACTTTACAGAAGAATTCATATCTGCCTGTATGACATATCATAGATACAGTTAAATCTGTAGTTTACCCTGTAAGTTATGGCTGTCAGTCTCAGATGGGCAATTAATCATGCTAATGTCTGGAACACAGTAGCTGATATAAAAAAAAGACAGAAAGTTGTTGAACTGTTTTCCACTATTTTTATTGCAGAGGGGAGGAGAACTTAACACTTCCCTTCCATGGCAAAACAAAGAAATTAGATCAGTCTGGGGATTAAAGGCAATTGTCACCTCTTCTGACAAATTTACATAAGCAGCATCACAGTACTGAAATGCCAAGCATAAATGTTATTTATAATAGTTTATATGTTAAGATAAAAATGTAGTATCAAAGATTTCTGTGACATTTAGAAAAAAGTCAGAAAATATTTTTTCTTCTGAAGTATCAACACATTTACTCTTTTCAAGCCTCCCCAACACACACAGGACAGGACTGCAGAAAGAGAGACAAGTGGCAACCCTATCAACTAGATGCACCAATAATATTCATAAAAAGGTCTTTTATGCTTTTTTGTGACATCTTCCTGGGGGGGTGCATATGTGGTACACACAGCTCCATGGTAAGAGATTCCCACCAACTTTGAATTAGTCCTTACATTGTTAGAGTCCATGAGTATTTTGTAGTCCACAAAGGAAATTTGACCATAGCTGGCAACCATAGCTGGCATGCATCTCGACTGCATTTCGCTTAAAAAACAGCTCTGCATATTGTTTTTACTGTACTTGTGTTGAATTTATATTGTTAGCACTTTAAAAAGTTATTTTTTGTTTAATTTAATTGTTAGGCTAACACACTCAAGTGCGCTAGCTGTTTTATAGCATTTACTGTTTGTTACTGTATCTTTTTCTCCTTTCCCTGTAAAAAAAGAAAAAAAAAAAAAAATATCCTTGTTTTCCCGCTTTTCTGAACTAGAATAGTCCAGTCTTCAGATTTTGCTGATCTCTGGGCTTTGTCTTAGTTCCTGTGCTATCCATATCCTTATTTGGATAAGAGGAAGCTTCTTTGTTCACCAGTGGGAGTGGGGAGCACTGAGCAACCTATTTGTCCCTAGAGGATTGGTTCCAGCCCAGCAACTTGTAGTTTATTGGCCATTTTGGGTCAATTCCTGGCTCTTTTCAATCCCCTGCTATAAAGCCCGCTTTTGCGCGCTTTAAGCGCATTAGCGCCTGAAGTTGCTCATAGAGCAGCATAGGGCAGCCTTGTTAATCAAGTTTAAACTATTTCTGGCTCCGTAAAGTCTGCTCTTCAATTTTTCCCTTAGAACTGTTCTACTTGCAATCTAAACAGCCTATACTCTATCTGAAAAGCTCAGCACTTGCTCCTAAAGCATTTTTTATACAGGTAAAGCACTCTTAAACAAAAGAAAGTACTTCATTCACCTAAAATTCCCCTGAGTACCCATTTCCCTATAGGTCCTTTCTGACTCAGTTACACAGCAATCTTTTTCACTATTTCTAGCATGTCGAAAGGTCAGTTGCTGGCATCCTCTCCTGTTCAGCTGGTGAATCTGGGAATCTTGAGGCAATGTTACAATTGCCTCATGTACACAGACAACCCTCTCCTCCTCCCAACAAATACAAATATATGCGAGATGCAACTATATAGCCAAACTGGAGGCTGAGCTCTCTCAATTCAGTACTGGCAAGACCAGTCAGGAGGAGAAGGTAACCACGCACACCACAAACCCAGTCTCACATAGAACTATCACAACTGCAAACCAAACACATAAACACACAAAAACATACTCGGAGGTGCTGATTAAAAATCTACCAAAACAACAGAGGCCTCCAAAGCAGACACCCAAGCAACCGCCACCTCAAGACATAACACATACAACACATAGTTCACAAAGTCAGTGTGCTAAACAGTCACAGCCCTTAAGGCCAAACAACATGCCAGACACACTTGTAATAGGTGACTCCATAGTCAGACACACTGCCGTCCTGCTCACCAGACTGAACAAGGAAAAGGTCACAGTAAGCTGCCTGTCGGGAGCTAGAATCCGCCACATAACACAAGCACTCAGGTCACTCCACAGCAAGTACAAATATGACTCAGTCATTGTACATGCTGGTGTGAACGACCTGAGACGTACCTCCCTGAACTACATGAAAAGAGACATAGAGGAGCTCTCTGATTATGTAGCCCAGGCCGGTATGACCCTGACCCTGATCAGCATCTTACCCTCACCAAGAATGATGCCACAGTACAAAGACAAAATGATCAGTTTTAACAATTGGCTTAATTACTGGTGTCATTCTAAGGGGATTCAATGTCTGTCTGCTTGGGATGACATGCTTGACAAGCCACGCTGCTTTGCAAGGGATGGCTTGCACCTGTCACCCCTGGGCTTCCGGATATTGGCCAAGGCTCTTGCCACCCCATAGTGCCTTTTTTAGGCAAGGCTCAAATGACAAACCTACCTCCCTAGAAAACACAAGTGGAAAAAAACTAAGGGTAATGCTGCTCAATGCCAGAAGTCTAAACCTCAAGATGCATGCCCTCGAAGCCCTCCTCAGTATGGAGAACATCGCTGTCTGTGCAGTGACTGAAACCTGGTTCAAGGCTCCTGAGAGCACCCCAGCACTATCAGGTTTTACCTCATATCATGCTTTCCGGCCCCAAAACCTGGACCGAACCACAAAAGGAGGGGGAGTATCCATATTCATCAAAGATACCCACACCTCCAGGTTAGTGGCAACGCACGAAGCATCGGAGACCATCCAGGTGCAACTAACCATAGGCAAAACTGCCTTACAGTTTGTAGCATGCTACAGACCACCCTTTCAAACTCAGGAACCCCACACAGCCTTACTGAAGACACTGGAGAGTATGAATGTCTCTCCAAATACCATCATATTGGGAGACTTCAACTACCCAAACATAGACTGGGAACATTACTCAAGCCCCAACACCCTAGCCCAAAGGTTCCTAGAATTCATAAACTCAAATGCAATGGAACAACTAGTCACCATTCCCACAAGAGGAGACAATATACTAGACCTGATCATCACAAACATGGGGACAAAATGCTCCACACCGGAAGTATATCCCTCTTTGGTAAGATCAGACCATAAATTAATCTCACTGGAAATCCACATCCCGCCCCCACCCCTGCACAAAAGACCACAGTGAAGAACTTCTCAAAAGCCAACTTCACACTTCTTAAGACTGAAGTGGTATCCTTCAAGGCCCCTGGGCCAGTGGAAACCACAACCCACACTGCTGAATCCTTTGCAAATGCCTTCTACGGGCACCTTCAAGAATGCATGGATCATGCAATCCCAAATAAAACCAAGACCCATTCCCCAAAGGCAGGCGCCGGTCTGGTGGACCCCAGCCATAAACAAACTTTACAACAGGAGGAGGAAGCTACTACATGACAGAGCAAAATCCCTAAAAGGGAAGGCATCTCTGATCAGTACTAGCAAAAAACTACGATCACTCATAAAATCATCCAAGGCCAACTTTGAGAGAAAAATCGCAAAAGACACAAAAGACAATCACAAGGCCTTCTTAGCTATGTTAGAAACCTGGGTGGAAACTCCCAGATATGCTCAGAGTTAGTCCAAAATGACACAAAATACACTGAACCCACTGACATTGCCAACATTCTGGCAGACAGGTTCAGTGCAAATTTCTCCCCCCCAAAAGGAGAAATAACTATCCCAGCAGAGTGTAGCCTCCCTAACATCCCAGATGCCCAGGTAAGAGCCGCCCTCTCTAAAGCTAAAAACACAGCATCAATGGGACCGGACAGTGTCCCGGGCTGTGTGCTACATGAACTCCAAGAGGAACTAAACCCACACATAAGGCTGCTGTTTAATCTTAGCCTTACTACAGGATACGTACCCAAAGAGTGGCGTACGGCAACAGTGGTCCCACTTCACAAAGGCGGTGCTTCTACGGACCCTGGAAATTACCGCCCCATAAGCTTGACGAGCCTGGTCTGCAAAGCTATGGAGAGGATCATTATGGAACTCATAAACAAAGACATTGGGGACCTACAGACATTGGATCCTACCCAATTTGGCTTTGTCAAGGGCAGATCCTGCCTTTTAAACTTGGTCGACTTTTTTGAAACAGTCACTAAGGCCATTGATGAGGGTAAGGCTGTTCACACAGCCTACCTTGACCTTGCAAAAGCCTTTGACACAATACCCCACTCGGGCATCATAGACAAACTCACCAGCTTAAATGTAAACCCATATGTCACAAGATGGGTTGCAAACTGGCTCAAGGACAGAACCCACAGGGTCAGAGTTGCTGGAGCTATGTCAGACTCTAAGCTGGTCACAAGCGGTGTCCCACAGGGCTCAGTCCTGGGACCCCTCTTGTTCGGCATTTATTTTTCCGAGGTACAGGCAAACATAGGAGGATTGTGGCTGACAAAGTTCGCAGATGACTGCAAACTGGGCGCCATAATTGATACTCCAGCGGACACAAACATCCTTCAGAGAGGCCTCATAGAAACGGATAATTGGTGCCAGAGCCATGGCCTTAAGCTGAACGCCAAGAAATGTATAGTCATACCCTTTGGGAAAAACAAGGTACCCACAAATTACCACATAGGTGGTAATCCATTAAATCTGGAAGAGGTAATCAGGGACCTAGGGACCCAGGTTGACAGTAACCTCTCATTTGACACTCACATTGCCAAAGTGGTTAGGAAGACCTTCTATATTGCCCACCTTATCATTAAGGGTTTCACATCTAGATCAAGAGAGGTCATTGTGCCCCTGTACTCTTCTCTTATCAGGCCAATGATTGAGTACAATGCCCCATTTGGGATGTATCTTACCCGACACCTGCAGCAGTTGGAAAGACCCCAAAAGTTCCTCACCAAGAGGATAAAGGGTCTTAAACATATGTCATATGCTGCCCGACTGAAAAAACTCCAGCTCTATTCAGTCGCATACCGCCTACTCCGAGGTGATCTGTGCCTGACGTACAAGGCCATGTCCAATCCGGAATTAATGGACATGCTCCACCTCAGACAATCCAAATCCATCAGAGCCACGAGAGCAAGAGACTTAAACCTCAACACAGAAATAAATAAGACGTGCTGGAGGGACAGATTCACAACCCAGAGGCTCCCTACACTCTGGAACAGAATCCCAATCCATGTTTGGCAGAGCCCCTCACTAACTCTATTCAAGAGAAATCTTGACGAGTGGATGGGAGATCGTAGGTTTACCCCGGGGGTCATCTCTGTGTCACTACTAGACAGAGGCACAGTAAACTAAACCCTAAAAGGGCGTAGTATTCTCATCCTAAGGGGTGGTGAAAGCCACACACACTCTGGCTAGGCTTATAAATGCCCTAGGGCAGATAGCCTAGTACGAACCTATGAACCTATAATATACAGCTGAATTTACTTTATCATACGATTACTATGTACTCATGCATTAAAAACATTAAGAAAAGGAAATCAGAAGTACTTAACTGTGTTTAAATGTATGCGCGCACACACACACACACACACACACACACACACACATGTGCATTTATACACAGTACTTCATCCCACATATAGTATTCTACATACTACATACATTTTTATAAACTCACACAAAGACACACACACAGTTACTCAAAATTTACATTTTGATTTGTTTTTCTTTAAAGGACAGGAAGTACACATACAAGCATATAATCTAGTTCTCCGTTATATACACATACACAGATGTATATGTACACATGTACATATATATATATATATATATATATATATATATGTGTGTGTGTGTGTGCGCAATTGTGCAATATGGGTGCATACAATTAGTTGTTTATAATAAACTTAATATAGTACATTTAAGCATTATTAACGTATATATTTGAGTAAATGTTGCTTAATGTTTTACTTACTCACTGTCACACATTGGCTAGGCATTGCACATGCAGTCTTTGTCACTGTCTTTATGTCAGTACTTTTTTTTCTTTGTATTGCTGAGTGCATTTATTACTTGTTATTATCACTGCCAATGTAGCCCTAGTTATGGCTGAAAAGGATCCTGGGACTAGTTCACTTTCCAGATTGTAGAATACAACAAGCTTTGACAGCCACATAATTGAGGCTCAGTCGGGGAAACCTAGAAGTAGCTCTGTTACAAAAGGTGTGTTTACATGACAGTGCTTCATAGTCCTGCCATTCTATCTTAATGGCATGAGAAAACAACACCACTCCCTTATGTCTAGCATTCCTCATATGAAGAGGACTTCAAATGTATTCTGGGAAGAATGAATTAAAGCAAGAAAACAAGATCACATTACCAAGGCAGGCCCCATCATCCACCTTTTTGTGGAAAAGACATTAAAATTGTGAAAGAAGCATTGGAATGATTTTGAGTCATTAAAATAACTGAGAAAGCAAAGATACAATGAAAAAAACATTTTTTGAGTTCTAGGGTGGGGTTTTCCTTTAATCTCTGCACTACTCTGTGTGTTAAATACAAAATACATTACTATGCTCACCCCTCCCTCAAAACATAACATCCACTCATGCTCACCCTTAAGAATTATTCCAAATGTTTGCTTCAGAACTTAAGGATTCAGTTGTGTGAGGACAACACCCAAACCCTGGCCCTAATAATTTAAACCTAAACCTCAATACCACCAGTTCCTGGAACCCAGATAACTCCCCTACTTCAGTTATAAGCCATCCCTCCACTAATGTATCCTTTACTCCTTATGCAAAGACATTTTCTACCCAATCCAATTCCCTTTCACAGACTTACCATTCTTCCACTTCATCAAGCACAAGCCCAGCCAAAAAACTAAGCCTGATAACAGTAAATCTTAGTAGTATTTGTAATAAAATGACAGGTCTACATACCTGGATATCAATCTATTCCCCAGATATCACAGCCATCACAGAAACATGGCTTAAATCCAATATGAAAAATACAGAAACACTACCTCCAGGCTATATCATTATGAGCACTGACTGACATCACAAAAAGGAGGAGCAGTAGCTCTACTGTACCCCAGGTCCTATAACCTTTCCTCCTATTCCAACTTCATCCCCAAATTTCACTCAGCCAAAATACCCATAACACTTTTAAAGCTAAACACTCTGTATTGTAATTTACATCCCCATGGAAACAGCATACCCATACTCTAAGAATTTCTATCTTGGATGTCTAGTACTATTACAAACAAATCATTCCTGAAGATGTCAATATTGATTGGCAAAGTGTTACCTCTGACAGTCCCTCATTCTGCATAAATCTATTTGGTTTGACTCAACTAATAACATCTACTAGCTAGAACAAAAGCAATAAGGGTACAATTCTTGACTGGATTTTAGTCTCACACCCCAGTAAATATACTGTGAGTGGAACCTATACTAACTCCCTAAGTGACCATCTCCCTGCTTACACACACAGATTTATGACTCATCACCCCAACACCCACCAACTTAAACCAACCAAGAATCTCACAAAATTTAACAAAATATTATTCAACAGTATCCTAAGATTCTTCAACTGGTCTCTGCTAAAAACTCTCCCATTAGATGATGCAGTTGTATCTTTTAATACCATTTTTAGATGCCCTAAATAACCTTGCCCCTTTATGTATAAAAAGAGTAAAAATAAACACTCCCCCTGGCTATCCCCCCTTGCCAAAAACATTATGTGTACCAGAGACAAGGCTTGGATGGAATGGGTAAATAAAAAAAAAAAAAAAAAAAAAACACTTTCAGCTATACAGGGAACTTCATAATCAAGCTAAAAAGAAATAAATATACAATGATAAGAAACAATAGTATGACTGACTAAAACATTCTTATAAATGTACTAAAAGAATTCTGGTCCTCTATTCACACACTATTCAATCCTAGCTCAGAAAAAGGGTCTGCTTCCCTCTCAAACCTGCTCCCCTTCAAAATAGTGACTGCAGTTAGTAAATATTTTATGTAAAGCATTACTGCCCTCAAAAACATTACATCAGCCTCCCCTACAAAAGCTCATAACATAATACCAACTGCCCCTCAGCTACCAGTTAAACTCTGAAAAATACGAATCCAAACAATCCTTAGCCACAAATGCTAACTTTACCTTAAAACCTATAAAAATATCTACTATAAAAAACTGCTACTTAAACATAAATCTCACTCCACAGCTGCAGAAAACCTCCCACCTGAATACTTCAAGAATGACCATCCCACCTGGGATACCTCAATATGTCCAGCAGAAGCCAAATCTTACCCAATAGCTATCTTAATCAATAGATTAATACAGGAATCTTATGTCACAGCTATTTGGAAAAGATCATATGTCATCCCACTGCACAAGGAAGGAAACTCTGTAGAAGTCTGTAACTTTTGTCCCATTGTAAGTCTCTCCATTCTCTCAAAACTCCTAGAAGCAATGTATCCACACTCACCTTCTTCACCGTCTCCTCTCAGAACAAATCTTAACCAGTACTCAGCATGGATTCTGCCCTGACCATAGTACATTACTGCATTATTATCCTTTGTAGATAATATAAACAAAGAAAGGGAGTCTGGCAAACTTTTCTCTTCCATATTTGTGGATCTGTCCAAAGACTTTGATACTGTCTCACATGGCAAACTCCTTCAAAAACTGCACCATCACGGCCTATCCCCTCCTTCACTTATGTGGTTTAAAAGCTACCTATATGACTGACAGCAAACTGTTAGTTGGCAATATACTTTCTCTCCTTACTTCCCTGTTACCACTGGTGTACCCCAAAGTGAAATTTTTGGTCCACTTCTTTTTAAAACTTTGTTTAATGAGCTACTTTGGAATGTTTTTTTTTTTTTTTTTCCTGGAGGATAGGACATTTCTGCTGCAGAACAGGCTAAGTAGAAAATTAAAAAGTGTATCCACTATAAAGTGAGCCAGCAAGCAGAAGGGGACTCTTATTTCTCATTCTTCCCTTAATGAAGTTCATAGAGAGACTTTACCAGTGATACATTTTCTATTGTTCCAATGGAAAATGTTTGAGAACCAGAAAAATCATAGGAGTTGACTAGAAGAATCAGAAGTACCTTGGACTTGAACTAGAGTCTACTGCTGGAAGGCAGAGATGATTGAAAAGAAGGCCAGCAACCCTGAAATTAGTGATAAATGAGAGACTATAAAGCATGAATCATATTTGTGAAACATGAACTTGCAAGAAAATGTCCGAGAAAGACTGGACTTTTGTCAGCTTTGTTAAACTTGTGGGTGGACTGTAAGGCATACAATCTAATTTAGAAACACTAGTTCTTATTTGTGTAAACCATTTCATGATATAAACTGCTTTTTATATTGTAAATTGTAGTGTGTGCAATCTGGAGGGGAGGTCTTCTCAGTGACTGTTATATACAAGATATTAAAATAAATAGATACTTTTTCTTAATTGTAAGAAATATAGGCTTTACAGCATAACAAGAGAAGAAAGTCTGGACAGAAGCAAGTTTAAGTTAATATAATGCTGTAATCTTGGACTGCTGGGGGTAGGATATGGTGTAAATGTGTAAGGATTGTATTACACACAGAAGTAAGATGACAATTTCCACTGTTTTTAACAAGGGTGGATGTCTCGATTAATACTGTTTGCTTAAGTTATAGACAAGTTTCATTTTGTAAGAAAATAGGTTTTAAAAATAAGATATAATGAAAGCCATGAAAAAATGCTATGTTTCTTGCATCTGCAAACATATTAGCTTGTTTTTTTTTAATTAACAAATGCTTTCAGTGGATGTCAAGAAGTCTGCAGCTGAAGGTAGTTCTCAAAGGTAATTCTGTAGATTCTGTTCTAAATTAAATTTACAAAGATTCCTTGATGCAGTCGCCAGCTGCAAAGTTGTTAGCTGTTTTGGAAATGCAAAATTAAAAGGTACACTGGCAAGGTTCAGTGAAAAATGAAATATGAATTTACGGAAAGTTAATAAGATGCAGAATCACCCCCAGCAACCTTAATAATTTAATGCATTTAACAGAACAGTGTACAATTTAGTTTTATTTTATGGTAGACAATCTAGAATATATTAACAAGATACACAATATTCTATATGGTTCAGGTAATTATGAACCTATATCATTGAATGAAATCAATATTGCCTACCAGAGGATTGATAGTTACATTGAAAAATTTTTAATTGATGGTAGAATTGATAAAGACACTTATAAATTTTTGAAGGTAAAGTGTCCTAGATTGGCTACCATGATAGGCATTCCGAAAATTCATAAAAATATTACAGACCCCCCCTTTCGACCCATTATTTCTGGAAGTAAGTCTAAAACATATCCATTGGGTAAATACATTGATGTTAAATTAAAACATATATACAAACACATCCCTCATCTTGTCAAAGATTCTTGGGAATTCTTGAGTAATTTCCCAATTCAAGTATGGAATCAGGGATACAAGTTCGTAACCATTGATGTTATCAACCTGTTTTCATGTATCCCCCAAAACTCAGGTCTTGAAGCTTTTGGGAACAGCATCAGAAAACATGCTGGTATTAAATGGGATGAAGTCAGTTTGTTTATAGAAATGTTAGATTTAGTCCTGGACTACAATTTCATATATTATGAAGGGGAATATTTCAGGCAAACCAGGGGGGTAGCTATGGGAGCCGCTTGTGCTCCCATATATGCCAACCTGGTTATGCTAGATTGGGAAGAAACAGTCATATTTCCCAGCACCTTTTTTGAACATATTGTTCATTATGTACGCTTTCTTGATGACATATACATTATTTGGAACTCTAGCGAAGAAAGATTACTAGAGTTTATTCAGTTTCTCAACACCAGTAGTGAATATTTGAAATTTACTTATGCATACAACAACAGTGGTATGGCATATTTAGACACCCTAGTATATTCATATAAAGGTAAATTACAGTCCAAAATTCATAGAAAGGAAACCTTTTCTAATGATTATTTAGCATACGGAAGTTGTCACCCTAAGAAGATGAAGCAAAACATATACAAGGGTCAATGCATAAGAGCTATGAGAATGACCTCCGAGTATAAAACCTTATTGGATGAAATAAAATACATTCATACTATGTTTCATGAAAGGGATTATCCTGAGAAATTATTAAAAGATACGGACATATATGTATTAAGTTTATGAGGCAATAAATATAAACCCCTGTTAGGTTTAGGCAATGAAACAAACCAAGGTTATGGGTGCAATGGTAAAACATTGGGAAAGGACAATATGAATGGAGACAAACAAAAAGCTTTAATTATGTTATACAGTCCTAGAATTGATGAGGTGACACAAATTATTAGACAGTATTGGTACATAATATCCAGTGATGAAACATTGAGGAATATAGTAGGAGATAAACCAGCAACGGTGTACAAGATGGGAGCCAACATTAAAAGACTGTTGGAAAAAGGAAGTAGACACAATGGAGAAAAAGGGAAAGATATAGATCAAAACACAAATAAATGTGGATCATGTAGACAATGTTGTTATATATTTGATAAAAAGGAAATCATTCTCAATAACATCTTTAGACCTAGAATTAGACCTATCAAAGGGAATTGTAACTCTAAGATGGTTGTCTATATTGCTGTTTGTCAAGAGTGTTTTAGTTATTATGTGGGAAAAACAGAAAGAAGTTTAAAAAAACACATTTACGAGCATATTTATAACATCAGAAAGAAGGATCAGAAAAGTGCATTATTTAAGCACATAGAACAAAAAGGTCCTAAACATCATTTTAAATTTGCCTTATTAGACATAGTTCGTAATGATCCCGGAGGTAGAGACAACAAAAAATTTTTAAGTTACAGAGAAGCATGGTGGCAAATTTTTACAGATGCAACCACACCTCCGGGTCTCAATGACAGCATTTCATTGAAGGCTATTCTGGAGATTAATATGTAAATTTAATATTGGTAGTTCATTAGTTTTTAAATACAGGTTAAAAAGTAATGTTGTTGGCACGTAGAATATTAATCACGGACAACATCTGCATGGGAATTTTGTAACATCTAATAGCATTTTAGTAGTTTCTGTTTCAACTACTATGAAGTTATAGTTAAACACATTCAACAGTATTAACCAGTTTATTATCCTATTGTATTTTAACTACAATAGTCATCATAGATATATATTAATAGTAGAACGCAAATTCACATATATTTTCTTAGAAAGGCCAGTGATAGGACATTAGATGAGTAGTTGTTTAATAACATCAGGGCACACCAGTCACTGAATGAAATGTATTTAATATTGTATTTTATTTTGTATTTTTTTATTATTCATTTTTGTATTTACTTATAGTTACATTAGTTATTATTATATTGTTATTAAGTTATGAAATTTGTATGACATCTCCACAATATTTTATTACTATTGTAATAGTTTTTAAAAATATCTTTTAGAATTATGTGATTAGGGTAGTGTTATACAACCTTTAACATTGGAGATATTCATATAGCACTGTCACTTTAAACATTTAAACAGTCAAGGCATTTTGGCGCCTAAAAGGTTTTAAATATTCGATTGTTAAAAACAAAGGTGTTCTGAAGAAGCCCATAAGGTTTTGGGTGAAAGCGCTTAACCAGTGTTCACCAAGGTTGTCAAAGTTAGCTATTTTTTGCGTATGGTCATTTGTTTTTCGCATTTTGAATTTTAACGCATTTAGCTTTCGCGTGCATCAAGTGTGCGAATAAGCAGTAGTTTCTATTGCGAGTTTAGTTACAACCAACTTGCAATAATAAATGTAATGGTTCAATAAATCAGTTTTTTAATACATCTGACTGGCGTGCTGCTCAGAAGAACAATAGAAATCGTATAGACTACAGTCGCTGATTCTTTGGTATAAGTGGTAATATTGTATAGCGAAAGGGATTTACATTGCTATCAACAGTTTGGCCACACAACGGAACCAGAGGTGACACAAATCAAGGGTGTTCGAGCACTTATTGGAACTCTATGGTAATACTGGTGTTCTGAAATTGTATTTAGTTTTTGTTTGCTTAAAGGGATTCGTTAAAGGAAAAAGTCTTGAAAAATCGGACACAGGTTCAAATGGAGATAAGAAACAACTGTGAAAAAGATCAGCCTGACAAACATTAGTACTTGCATGTAAGACAAATGTTGAAAATGTACATAAAATAAACTGTAATATATAACAGGTAGGAACAATGGCTTTTTATCGTAATGGCTACTCTATCTGTATGATCTTGGAAAGCAAATGACCCTACAAGTTTACTTAAAAAGAAAAGAGTATTCAGCTGTATTAAGAAAACACAGAGTGCAAATAATGCAACAGGAAACACATTTGGAAAGAAATGGCATGTGAATTTGACAAAGGCTTTCAGAATGGATATTCAGCAGAATATCAGGGAGAAAGGAAAAATGAAGTAATAATACTGATTGCTAGAGGGACTCCAATAGTGAAAGAAGAGGAAAAAATACAACTGTGGATTTGTGGTAGTAAAGGGCTATTGTCAAGTGAGGAAGATTATGCTGACATATTTATATTCCATTAAAAACTGGTATTATGGAGCTTAAGAAGATTTTGGAAGAAATAATCAGCTTTTAGCTGGGATTATTACTTATAGTTGGGGGCAGGAAGACTGGAACTTGAGTTGCAATAATGAAGATGTATCAAGGGGACCTAGAAGGAAAATATAAAAATGGTAGATTTCTGAAGAAACTTATAAAAATATTGAGTATGGAAAATATGATTTCGGTAGAAGTTATATTTCACAGGAACATGTGCACTTAATTGACAGCTTCAACAAATATCCAATAACTATTTCAGATCACCCACCAATAAAACTCAGATAAAAATGCAGGATAATTAAGTAAAAATGAGACGCCAGCACTTTACCAGCTACCTGTTAAAAACATAGGAATTTAAGGAATGGGTACTGGAAATTATTCCAGAGTTATTAGGTAAGATAGAAATTTCTTCAGACAGGCTAGCTAGAGAGTGGGATAAAATAAAAATGGGGGTTAAAAATAGTCTAGAAATAAAAGAGAAAGTGATATGCTTAAAAAGTACTTGGAAATATTTAGAGAGGCTGACAAAAGGTAAAGTATTGCAGGATAGGACTTCCAAGATGGCAGCACATTGAGTAACAGCTTAATTCTAGCTCTCCCAGTGTGAAAACTGAAACTCGGCAAAGAAAATCAGTGGACTTATATTTCTGGGTAAACTTCAGTAACTGGCTAATAAGTGCACTGCTTGGATGCCCAGGAAAAAATAAATACAGGAGATCTGAAAGAAAATCAGATACAAAAGGTGAGGAGAAACACTAACTGGGAAGAGTACTGCAGCTGTTCAGAAAAAGAAGTGCAAGCTCCAGACATGACTTCCAGTAACCTAGAGGAAAGTATAGACAACTGCACACAAACCTGATTAAAATAACTGAAACACTGATGGAGTATATCAACTCAAATAATAAATGGCTGGAAAAAATGGAAAAAAGCTTTAAACAGATATTCAGATGAGATGATAAAACTGCAAAAATCAGAGTTCTAAATGAAGACAAGGCTGGCTGAATATGAAACTGTTTAAGAAGAGATGTTTAAAAAAAAAATAGAATTAGTGGACAAAGCACGTAGGGAAAACCTGAGATTTTCTGCTGTACCAGAAAAGCTGGAAGGAACAGACTGTATTTATTTTATGAAAGCACAAATAAGCAACTGGACTGGTATTCCACAGCAGGAGTTGTTAATCAAAAAGGGCACATTGTGTGTATACTTTAAACCTGGTTATGAAAAGACAACCTAGACCTTTAATAGTAAAGATGCAATCTTACCAGCAGAAGGAGTTGATTCTGACAAAACTGTGTCAGAATGGCAAAGTACTAAAGGTGAGAGACAGCAGAGTGTTTGTGGAGAATGATTACTCACTGTACATCAAGCAGAAGAGGAGTAAATTTATTCCACTATTCAGGGAATTTTGAAAAGCAGGCATGAAATTCAAACTGCTGTTTGGAGAGACAAAAATCATTTTTTGATGCAGTACATGCTAAGGAGGCAGTACAAAAGTTTGTCCAACAAAAAGTGAGCTGTGAAACAGAAGGAGATTCTGCTTCTTCTGGTAATAAAGACTACACAGAAGCTGTGCCAGTGAAACCTTTTCTGATATTTCAACAGAAAATGCTTGAGATTATGAAAAGAACACAAGAGTTGACTAGAAGAACTGACAGTACATTGGAAATGAAGCAGAGACAGGATTTGAGAGATGGAGATGAACAGGAATAAAACCACTAACTTGGAAATTGAAAATGTGGGATTACAAACCAATAATTATGTGTGTGAAACATGACAAAACAATAAAATCTGGAAATATTGGACTTTTTTGACCTTGTTAAACTTCTAGGGGACTCTAAAGCACATGTCCTATTCATGTCATTATTTTTTGGAAGAATTCTTACGACAGAGGAAGAGGAGGGAGAAAGTTAATTGTAAGTAAAATATTTTTGAAAGTAATATTTTTATAGTGCACAATTTTCTTTCCATGCTATAAAGTAAAGTTTTCTTAGTTATTTTTAAGTTTAATGGGGATACTAATGTAAACAGGTGCTCCTGTTCCCCCCTTCTTCTTCTCTCTTTCTCCTTGTTCAATTTTAAGAAATTTAAGCACTGCAATTAAAAAATAGAAGAAAAGTATTGTCAAAAAAGCATGACAAAAGAAAAATTGATGTACTTTTTCTCATTCTTGCATAGGGAAATGACTGGATTAAGGCCCTTTCTTTAACAGAAAACAAAAAAAAAACATTGAATATTATAAAGCTTTTTTCTAGCAAATAAATGTATGCTTTGTAGCAACTCTGTAGACGGTCCTTGTGTTTCCATTTAGACAAACTGATAAAGAGAAATGGCTAGGAGATTATATTTATTGAAAGCATTCAAGTGTTTTCTCAGCTGGGAGAGCTCTAACGATAAGACAAAAAACAGACAGCACTTATTAGAAGCACAGGCTTTATTATGCACCTAAGCATGGATAACCATTATTTTAGGTTAACCCAAGTCTATGAGTGTGGCTCTCAGTTTGGGACACATGTTCCTATTAGGAAGGTACAACTTCAGTATTTGATGATGTACATAGTCTTGTGTGTTAGTATTAAGTTAATGGGTTTTAGGGGGTATTGGGGTGTTTATTTGTTTGAGGGCTTTCAATAAACAAAACATTGGATATGACAAGAAACAACTGTTTAAAAGATAAACTTACCAAACAGTGTATGCATGTAACACAAAAGCTGGAACTAGACATTTAGCAAAAAAAAGCTGTTACACATAAAAGGTGGAAATAATTTTTTTTAATACATTGATGCTTTCTGTCATGTCTTTAAATGTCAATGGTCCCTCAGATAAATACAAAAAATAAAAGGTAGTGAACTATATAAAAATGTAGAGTGCAAATAGCTATGCTACAGGAGACACACTTGGAAAGAACTGAATGTGTGACATGTAGGCAATGCAATGAAAAAAAAGACTGGTTAAAAGAGCATGGTAAAAGAAAAAATAATGTGATTTTTCTCATTCTTGCAAAGGGAAATGACTGGACTAAGGACCTTAGATTAATGTTGTAACAAGTTTTGAAAGTAAGCAAATAAATGTAAAAGAGTATTAAATATTATGAGGCTTTTTTCTAGCAAAAACACGCATGCTCACTAGTAATTCTGCAGCTGGTCTTCAAGTTTCCATGGAAACAAGCTGATAAAGAGAAAGTGAGTGTCTGGTTCTCATGTCTCCATGGAGACAATCTGATAAAGAGGAACTGGCTACAGGCTGGTGAAGAATGATCGGCTGAATAAAAAAACTGAGAAGAGAAGTTGGCTAGGACATAATGTTCTTTGAAAGCATTCAAGGTTTTCTCGGCTGGCAGAGTTATAAAGAAAAGACAAAACCAATTAGCACTTAGTAGCACAGGCTGCACCATGCATCATAGCATCTTTAACCTTTTTTTTAGGTTAACTCAAGTTTGTGAGTATGGCTGTCAGTTTGGGACTTTTGTTCCTATTAGGAGGGTAAAACTTCAGTATCTGAAGATGTACATAGTGTTGTGTGTTAATATTAAGTTAATAGGTTTAGGGGATATTGGGGGTGTGTGTGTATTTTTTTTATTTATTTGAGGGAGTGACAGGCTCAAATGGATATAACAAGAAAGAACTATATAAAAGTTCAACATGTCAAACAGTGTATGCACGTAACACAAAAGCTGGAACTAGACATTTAACAAAAACATGTGTTATACATAAAAGGTGGGAATAATAACTTTTTAATGCAATGATGCTTTCTGTAATGTCTTTAAATGTCAACAGTCTCACAGATAAATACAAAAAAGTAAGAGTAGTGAATTATATTAAAAAATAGAGTGCAAATAGTTATGTTACAGGAGACACACTTGGAAAGAAATGAACATGTGAATGTGATAAAGAAAGGTTTTCAGAATACATGGGACAAAGGAAAAGAGGAGTACTTATATTAATTGCAAGAGGAGCTCCAATAGTGATAGAAGAAGATGAAAAAGATAATAATGGCAGATTTGTAGTGTTAAGGGGCTAATGGCAAGGGAGGAGGATTACACTGGCATGTTTTTATATTCCATCTAAAACTGCAATAATGGAGCTTAAGAAAATTCTGGGAGAAATAATCAGTTTTCCACAAGGAATATAGCCTATAGGTGGGGACTGGATGTGATTTGTAACAGTGAAGATGTGTCTGGGGGCCCAGGAGGGAAAGTATAACAAAGGTGGGTAGATTTTTGAAGAAATGTATGAAAATGTTTGGCATGGAAAATGTAAATTCAGTAATAGGAGTTAAGAGTAAATTTACATATTATTTCTCAAGATATAAAAACTGGGCCAGGCTAAACAGAATTTACATTTCACAGGAGCATGTGCATTTAACTGAAGGTCTTGATATGCACTCAGTAACTATTTCAGATCATGTGCCAATAATAACTAAAATAAAAACACAGGGTAATGAAATAAAAATGAGACACTCGCACTTTCTCGCCTATCTGTTGAAAAGAGAAGAATGTAAGGAATGGATAGTGGAGATTATTTAGGAGCTATTAACGAAGCTAGAATTTTTTTCTGAAAATAGATCTAGCAAGTGGGATAAAATTAAGGTGAAGTTTAAAACTAGGGAGGATGTGAAAGAAAGGGAGCTATGGTTAAGAAGTAACAAGAATTATTTAGAGGCACTAACAAATATTAAAGTATTGCATAATAGTGGGAATCTCACAGAACAAGAAGAGGAACAACTGCAGAATTCTAAGCAGAAAACAAGGGACTACATTGATAATATGCATGAGTTTAGAAAGACTGCTGTTAAGCAACTATTTTTTGGATAACAGTAGAGCACAAAAACTTTGTAGCACAACGACTCAGACAACAGAAAGTAGAAAGGGCTATCACCATGCTTAGGGAGCCTACAACAAGGAAGGTAACAAGAGATCCTGTAGAAGTATTAGAACTATTCTGGAAATTCTCTGAAAGTCTGTATAAAGCAGAGACATATGGAAATCAAGAAAAGGTACAGATGGAAATGTTTATAAAATAATTAAATATGCTAAAATTAGAGGTAGATGAAGCTCCATTACTAACTGTTAGGGTAGGAAGAGATGAGACAAAATTGTGATGTATAACCAATCTACAGGAAAGTCCCCAGGAATAGATGGTATTCCTGTGGAAGTTTTGAAGCTAGAACGGAAAAAACTGATAAAGATCTGGAAGGTTTTGTTTAACAGTATTTTAAGAGGATGAGAACTACCAACATCCTGGAATAAAGCAGTGGTAGCTGTCATACCTAAAGAGGAAAAAGATACATCAGACCCTGCTTCATACAGTCCCATTTCAATACTAAACCAGGATTATAAAGTGTTCATGTCTATAATGGCTAAAGGAATGACAAAAGTAATGCTAAAATTGATAGATATGGGTCAATGTGATTTTGTGGAGGGGAGGCAAATATTTGACAACATTAATAGAACACTGATGAGCCAAACGGAGGCAGAATGTAAGAAGATACCATTGTTGTTGGTGGGTCTTGATGCATTGAAAGCATTTGAAAGAGTAAGCTGGGACTTTATGAGCAGGGGAATGGAAGCATTTGCATTTCCTGAAAAAATATAAGGGTGATTAGGAGGATAAATGAGAGATTGGAGGCAAATATGAAAGTGGGTGGGGTCCTCTATGATAATTTCTGCTTGAGCAGAGGAACCAGGCAGGGGTGTCTTCTCTCCCCTTTGTTTGCATTATGTTTAGAACCTCTGGCAAAGAAAATAAGGAGCTCAGAAATTCAAAGATATAATTGGTATGGTAGTCAAGAAAAGCTGGCTCTATACAAAGTTGGTATTATTTTATACCTGACAAAATCATAAAGAGAAAATACAGGGTTGTGGAACATTTTGAGACAGTTTTAAATCTTTTTTGGGATACAAAATTAATGAAGCTAAAATAAAGGCAATAGCGGTAAATTATGTACCCACAGACGAATAGGTTCAGCAATATCCATATTTATGGGGACATCATAAAATGAAGTATTTAGGAGTATGGATTAAAAATGATTCTGGTGTGGCAGCTAAGGATATGTGTGAAGAGACTACACAAAAGATAATACAGAAAATGGAAGCTTTTATATGGATATAGATAGTAAGATACAAGCAGTCAAAATGTTTTTAATCCCTTTAGTGTTATACACAGGTCAGGCATATTTTTATCAACCAGAGTAGAAGTTGTGGATAGCAATTAATAAACAGCTGAAGGACTTTATCTGGGAGGGGAAGATGGCAAAAGTCAAGTAGGATAAGCTGATTCTTTCAGCAGAACAGGGCGGATTGGGATTATCCAATTTCAAGGGGTATTTTAGAGATACACAGTTAAGGCACCAATACATAGCACAAGCAGAAAACTAATTCAAAGTGGAAAGGGATGATGCTGAAACAGGAGGGAAGCTTAGGAAACATGGACAGACTGGGATTTTGGATGCAGGCCTTTAAGGAGAATAACAATCATACAGAATATTATAATAGACAATATTGCATGACAACTATAAAAATCAATCATAGGAGGTTAGGAAGGATTGGGAAGACAGACTGGATAAGCAATTCACAAAGAAACAATGGGATAATATATGTATGCCTATCAAATATGCAAGACAATCTAGAAGATTTAGGATTTTTGCTTGGAAATGTTTACATATATATTTTTATAACCCAAGTAGACTCCAGAGATTTTTTCCTCAGGTAGACAGCAAATGTTGGAGGTGTGATGGGGAAGAAAGAAGTACTTGGGAAGATATTTTCTGGGAGTGTGGTGGGTTGGTGGACTTTAAGGATTCCCTGCAGGATGCACTGTTGTAGATGCTGGGTGGGCAGATTGGTGTGAGGAAGGAAATAATTTTTCTGAGCTATGGTACAGAATTAGAATTGCCTAGACATGGTAAGGCCTTGTGGAGTCTAATTATGGTGGCTGCCAAAAAGGCAATTACTGGAAAATGGAAATCAAGTCTAAATCAAAAATCAGTTGTACTAGAAGTAGTGAATATAGTAACAAAGATAAAATAACTGGAACTGGGATCTTTAGAAAGGGTAGGAGCAAACTATATAGGAAAAATGGGAATTGTGGAAACAATACATACAGTGGAGGAATGAGGTATAAAAGAAGGCTGGATTTAAATGAGGTTTGTAATGTTTGACTGACAATGATTGGGGTAGACTATAAGTAATGTATACTGTTTGCAACTAAGAGTATGTCAATATGGTTTGTTTTCATTTATATAAATGTATGATTGCCTGTGTCATAAAGTTGCTTCTTGTTTAAAAAAAGTATTGCAGGATAAGAGTAATCTGAGAAAAAGAAGAAGGGCAACTGCCAACAAAGAAGAAACTGAGAGAGTCTGAAAGAAAATCAACTAGAAAAGGTGAAGAGAAAACACTAGAATCCTGCAACTGATCAGCAAAAAGAAGTTTGGATTCCAACTTTGGTGCAAGACATGGCTTCTAGTATTTTAGAGGAAAATAAGTCAAATGTCCTCAGAGCTGATTAGAATAAATGAAACACTGAAAGAGTAGATCAACTCAAACAACAACAGAGAGGAAAAATGGAAGAAACTTAAAACAGCTATTCCGATGAAATGATAAAACTGCAAAACTCAGTCGTCGAAAGGAATGAAAGTCTGTCTGAGTTCAAGAAGAGATGTTTCAAAAATGGTAGAATTGGAGGAGAACGCACACAGGGAAAACCTGAGATTTTCTGCTGTACCAAAAAAATGGAAAGAACAGACTGTATTAATTTTATGAAAGCACAAATAAGGAAGTGGACTGGTATGCCACAGTAGGGTTTGTTAATTGAAATGTCACATTGTGTGTATATTATATTCCTGGCCAATAGAAAGCAGACAGTACCTTTATTAGTAGTGATGCAATTCTACCAGAATAAACTGTGTGAGCCTGACAAAACTATGGCAGAAGGGCAAAGTATTAAAATTTGGAGACAGAGTGTTTGTGGAAAATGATTATTCACTGCACACCAGACAGAAGAGAAGCAAATTTATTCCAGCAATCAGGGAGTGTTGAGAGGCAGATGTGAGATTCAGCTGTGTTCAGAATATTTTATTTCCTAGAAGATCAAAGTAATTTTTTGATGTAGAACAGACTAAGGATGAAATATAAATTTGCAGCAAAATGCAAGCCATCAAGCAGAAGGGGGCTCTGATTCTCACTCTCCTGATTATAAAACTTACAGAGAGACTTTGTCAGTAAACATTTTCCAATGTTCCAAAGAAAATGCTTCAGAGACAGAGAAAAGCAGAGGAGCTAACTGGAAGAATCGGGAGTACATTGAAAATGAACAGGAGTCTGGAGTTGGGAAGAAGACCAGCAACATAGAAATTATTGAATAATTGTGAGATTACAAAGCATCAGTTTCATTTATGAAACATGGCTGCACAAGAAAAAGTGGAAAGAATGGACTTTTGTTGACTTTGTTAAACCTGTGGGGGGCTGATAGGCTTTTGCTCCACTTCATGTCATTAATGTTTGGAAGGACACTAAAGGGAGGGGAAGATGAAGGAAAAGGGTTACTGTAAATAAAGCTATTTAAATTCTTAACAGTATTTCTTTAAAACTTTTCATTATATACATTACATGTTATATTGTAAAGCATTTTCAGATACTGTATGTGATAAAAATACTACAGTAAACAGATGCCTTTTTTTTCTTTCTTGCTTTCTTCTTTTTCATATTAAATTTATACATTTCAATGAAAAAAGAGAAAAAGACTGGACTAAAGCATAAGTTAATAAGCTGTAATCTTGGGTTATTGAGGTGGGGGATGGGGTGTAAAAGTACACAGAGCTAATAAGTTTTTTCATAGTTCTGCATAGGCGAATGCCTGGATTTAGATTACTGGCTCAACATAATACATTTTAAGTGGAAACAAATAAATACGACAATACTCAATATAACAAAGTTTTCCTTTAGTAATAAATGTTCAGCAAGACTTTTGAAGCCTGCAACTGAGGTCTACATTTTTTCTTTTATATCCAATGAGACAAGGTGATTCCAGGGCAATAAAAAGCTGGAGCACTGGTTTCTTTGAGACTAAAATTTAATACTTTCTGAAAGCATGCAAGTTGTTTCTCACACCTTGGAGGGGAATAAAGATAAAACAAGAACAGACAGCAATTAATGTAAATAGGAGCACAGGCAGTAACATGTCTTAGCATGGATAACCTTAACTTTAGGTCAGATTGCTTTTGTGTGCAGCTGTCTATTTGGGACAATTGTTCTTATCAGGAGAGTTAAACTTCATTATTTGAATATATACATAGTTGTGTGTTTGTATTAACTTTATTGGCTCTGGGAGTAATTTTTATGGGTTGTCATTAGAAAAAGTCTTGTAAAATGTGATAGTTACAACTGGAAGGAGAAGAAACAACTGTATAAAATATCAACCTACCAAACATTAAAGGATGCATATATTATAAAAGCTGGAAATAGACATCTAAAAAAGTCATAATATGTGAGAATAATAATCTCTTACCATAATGGTGACACTTCCCATATTATTTTGAAATAGAATGGTCTCACAACTTCACACAAAAAGGAAAGAGTATTGCATAGTGCAAATAGCAATGATACAGGAGCATACCTCTCAACTTCTTAGAGCAAGAATTCTGGACACAAGGCTAGAAATAGGGTCAATTTTTAAATATTGCTCTTAAAAACTTGGAAAGTTGATAAAATAACAGGTTTTGCATTAGCATAATTTTTCTGAAGGGTATGAAGTCTGAAGCTCAAATAAATGTCTGTCATTATTTTCTAAATGCAGTCTTTAATGATTTGCTACTAATTTACAAGAAAACTACAATTTTATTAAAAATGGACCAAAAACATGAAGCAAAAATCTTGACATTCTAGGAACATCTGTACAGTTGAGAGGTATGTACAGGAGACACATTTGGAAAGAAGTGAGTATGTACATTTGATAAAGAAAGGATTTCAGGATGGATATTCAACAGAATATCAGGGACAAAGGAAAACAGGAGTGTAGCACCCCACCACCGGCCCAGTAATCAAGGAGCCTCAATCCTCACCACTGGCAACAGTGGGGGATGTACATTGGGAGGATGACAGGTACACACACAATATTTCCAGATACAGCTCTCTGCATCAAGTGCAACTTCCCATAAGAGCACACAGAGACACAGTCAGTCCAGGGCTGGTTTCTCCAGATCCCCAGTAAGACTCCCTACTGGCACAGCTACACGGTTGAGATCTCAGCTGAGTGACCAAGCCAAGACCTCCAGCATCCTCTCTGTCCAACCAGTGCTTCATGTCCCTGCCCAAGCAGCTGACACACACACACTTTGAGGTTTGATTTAGAAACACACACACAAACACACACACACACACACACACACACACACACACACACACACACACACACACACACACACACACCTGGTATAAGCTGGCAAACATTTACTAACTATGCCCCCTTCTGCCCAGACTATAAGATAGTTATTAATGTTACCAGCCAACTCTTTAACAGCTAATTTAAGGCCATTAACAAAGTATCCAATCTTATTTTGTAATGTTACTATCAATACAAATGGTAGTTTGCCAAGAGCAGGGCTATTAGGAGTGGCCCACAGTGTGACTAAATAGATATCCAAGTACTCTCAGAACTTAAATATGTCTCACAAATAGCCACAATGAAATGTTTAAATATATTTAAAAATAAATAATAAAAGAACAAGAAAATAGTATAAAATCACACTAACATCAGAGTTCAAAATCACAGGAAATATTTAAAACAACATTGCAGGACAGTCTCAAATAAATAAAGAAAAACATCTGAATTAAGCTTTGCTATACTCCTGACAATATCTAGAAAATTACTATATCCTAGTTAACTTACTTACAGAGCAAGCAAGACAGATGTGGTGAGTGGATCTTCTTGTCAGGTCAAAGACAAAATACAGAATACTCATTCTCTATCTCAGAGAGTTCTTAAACTAATATCTAAGATATTACTGCTTGGATAGATTGCAGGATGTCGTCACTTCTTGTCATCTGACTGTATCCCAGGTAAAACCTCCACTGATGCAGCTGGTAGCATTTAGCATCTACCTGTGAAAATACATACACAAGGCTTTTCTTAGATCTAAGGCAGATCTTAGCAGCCATAAAACAATAAAAAACATTTCCAAGGCAATATAGTGAACCTCTAGTTTTAGACATTGTGTCTGTTACTGCACTGAAACTGAAAGATAACATCCTTTTATTATGTGACTATATAAAGTAAATTAATTTCAGCTATTTTCCTGAAGTTAACCTCTGATGTTCCAGTTTCCATTGTTAAACTATATACATCTAAACAGCTACAATAGTGCAGGTACATTTCTGTTCTAATCCAGTAGGGTACACTGTGGTTACATCTTTAAGCTCAGTACTTTCTAAAATACCTTTTCAACACACACTTCTGTACCAGTAGTTTGATATACACATAACATACAGTTGTAACACAAGCATCTTACATGAAGCATGTTGACACTCACAAATGACACGTAACCATTTACAAAATTCCAGACAGCTGTGTTAGTAGTATCTCACTTTGTCACACATCTATATAAATCATGTTAATATTCACAAATGGCATATAATTATTTACAAAACTCCAGATAGCTGGGCTGGCAGTATCTCCTTTCATGACAAGGAATATTTCTACTAACTATGCATTTAACGCAGAGCTTTGACACACATCCAATAACTTTTTCAGATCATGTGCCAATAATTCCGAAATGAAGGTTAATGAAGTAAAAATAAGACACTGGCACTTCCCCACCTATCTGGTAAAAGAGAAGAATTTACAGAATGGGTAGTGGAAATTATTGTGAGTTATTAGGGAAGACAGAAGTTCTTCAGACATTATAGGTAATGAGTGGGATAAAATGAAACTGGAGTTTAACTTATCACATCTGAGTGACACCTCCAGGTGCAGCTGCAGTTAACTCCTACTGACGCCTCTAGGAATCAAATATTGCTTGTTCATATTTGCATCAATAATTCTTAAACCATGCTATATACAAGGTTTTAAAAGATGTCATCTTAAAGTTTACATAATAGCAAACTAAATGGCATTAGTATTTGACCTCTGTCTAGTTCAGCAAAATTATATTAACTGTTGTATTTATATGAATTTATATCCATATAATTTTCACTTTTTTCTAAATATCTCAACAGACAGAACTCCTTAGCCTCATATGAAAGTTCTCTGCTACATGGATAAAATGCTGCTAACAGTTTGTGTGTAACTTGAAAAGGTTGCTGAGATACTGTAAGTTGTTTACAAAATACTACAAATGTAACAGCTACTGTGTTTACTGTGATTTTATAAAATTCAGTTTAAGACTTACAACCTAAAGAATACTAGCACTATAAAAATAGTTTGTGATGAAGAGTTTGGCATTTATACTTCTTCCATAATCCCTATGGTTCCAGAGATATGATCATTTGTTTGAAATAGAAGGACATAATTTTATTCTGTCAAAAGGTTGAGGCTCCACCCACTGGAAGTTACAGTGCAAACTTCCTGCACTCCATTGGAGTGAATGAGTAAAATAGGGTTGAAATAAGGGAAAAAAGAAATATGGTTAATGTATAACAAGAATTATTTAGAGGGGCTGACAAATGTTAAAGTATTTCAGAAGCATCTATATTAAGTAATTGAACTTTTCAAAGTTTGAATGTCATATGGACGACACCATATGATCGAACTTTTAAAAGTTTGAAAATGTAATAAAAAAATAAACCAAAGGAAAAAAAACTACCTAAACAGTTTAAGCAGGGGGGCAAGCCCACCTGCACCCCCCACACCCCCTGGTCTTTAAATATACCAACTCCGAGATCGCACTACTGTGTAGAAAAGGGAAATCTTCCCATTCCGCACTGTACGGAGATCTCCATTGAAACATTTGAACTTTTAAAAGTTTGATCATATGGTGTTCGACCATATGACGTGTGAACTTTTAAGAGTCCGACAACATGATATAGACCCTTTCAGAAGAAGGTGAATCTCACAGGGCAATCAGAGGGCACAAATGCAGAGTGTTAAAGAGAAAATAAGGGAGCACCTGGATAATATGATTGAGTTTAAAAAGAATGCTGTTAGGCAATTATTTTATTGATAACTCCAGAGCATGGATAATTACAGCATGATGACTTAAGTAACCGAAAGTAGAAATGGATGTTACCAAACTTAGATCACCTAAAATGAGGAAAAAAATAACCAGAGATCCCATAAAGGTATTAGAAATATTTCAAACATTTTATGAAAGTTTGTATAAAACAGAGAACTGTCGAAGTCAAGAAAAAGCACAAATGGAAATATTTATGGAAGACTTAAATATGGTAAGGTTAGAGGTAGGTGAGATAAAAATGATGATGTATAACTAATCTGCAGTAAAGTCTCCAGGAATAGATGGAATTCCAGTGGAAGTCTGGAGGGAAGATAACGAGGACGATCTGGATGGCTTTGTTTAACAGTATTTTAAAAAGAGGGACAGAACCAACATCATGGAAAAAACTGTCACTCTAGTACCTAGAGATAGTAAAGACCCATCAGATCTAGCTTCATAATGGTCCATTTCAATTTTAAACTATGATTAAAAAGTGTTTATGTCTATAATGGCTAAAATAAAATGTAGGGCTGGTGTTAGCATTTTGGAGCCACCAGCAAATGCCAAGTTGGGGGAACCTTGGGCACGTCCAGTGTAAGTATCAACCTGTCACTACCATCCCTCTTAAGAAACCTTCTGGTTCATGCTGCAAAGTTTTAGGAGTTGCTCATACAGACTGACTTGTAGCTATGGTGCTCTTGCATTCTGACAGTCCTGTGTACCACACTATGTTGGCCCATCTCACAAAGGGACATTCACAGTTACTGACTGGCATTTAGTGATACATTACAACTCTATGTACAGGGCTGGACTTCAGGAAAATGGCCCCCCAGTCACTGCCTACTGTTTCATTTTCCCTGTGACACAAGGGAAATACTGCCAGCTCAGCTACTGGAATTTTATAAATAATTATATGTCATTTGAGAATATTAACATGATTTATATATAAATTTAACAAAAGGAGACACTGCCAGCCCAGCTATCTGGAATTTTGTAAATAGTTGTATGTCATTTGTGAATACCAGCATGATGCAATTGTTTGTGTTACGAAATGTATTAGAACTATATTAAGCCACAGGTACAGAAGTGTGTGTTGAACAGGGTTTGTACAGTACTGAGCTTCAAGGCTGTGTCCACAGTGTACCCTACTGGAAAATAACAGAAATGTATATAAACTATGTAACTGTGCAAATGTATGTTTTAATAGTAGAAACTGGAATATACAGAGTTAACTTGCAAAACTTCAAGAAAATAAGTTGAAATTAAATTATTTTATGTTATACAAGTTAGTTTCAATGCAGCAAGGAGACAGATGTCCTGATAGGGAATGATTTTGATAATGCAGTACCATGTGTGCATGCAGTTACACGCAGTCAGGCTTGGAGACAGTCATGTGGGTCTGGTAGCCTGGGGGAGACCCAGACAGACTGCACACTTTGCAGCTAAGACTGGTGAGGTGGTTACTTCAGGTAGGGAGCTACCCTGTAGCAGTGAGACTGAAGGTGAGTCCCAGCTGCTTGTGGGTACTGATGTTCCCTTGGACAGAGTGGCTGAGAGGGCAGAGGTGAATAGTAGTACCCAGGCTAACAGTGAGGCACTGCTGTCAGAGGATACCAGACATCCTGTGGAAGGGGAGCTGGGAAGGGCTAGAAAGAGAGAGTTGAGACAGGCTCAGGTCTCAGAGTCTACATTACAATGCCTGAGGGAGGTAGCTGGTGAAGCACCTAATTCACAAGGGAAGGGGGAATCTATATACTGGGACAAAGGGTTACTGTATAGAGATTGAACCCCTGAGGAAGGGCCAGAGGGTGACAAAATACAGCAGTTGGTAGTGCCCAGAGCCTACCATCTGGTACTTCTAGCCATAGCCCATGATATTCCCTTTGCAGATCACATGGGCATAAAGCATACAAAGAGACGTATTATGCAGAACTTTTATTGGCCTGGGATTTCCAGAGATGTAACAGGGTACTGCAGGACCTGTGAGCAGTGCCAAAAGGTAGACAAGGCAGGAGACAAGGTGAAAGCTCCTTTGATGCCTTTGCCTGTGATTGAGGAGCCATTTCAGAGGGTAGCTATGGATATTGTGGGGCCTCTAAGTACCCCAAGTTCCACAGGGAATAAGTATATCCTAGTGGTAGTAGATTATGCTACCAGATACCCTGAGGCAGTGGCATTGTCCTCCATTGAGGCAGAAAAGGTGGCAAATGCTTTGTTAGAGATTTTCAGCAGGGTAGGTTTCCCAAAAGAAATACTAACAGAGGTGACAATTTCACATCAGACCTGCTGGCTTGTCTGTGGAAGTACTGTGGGGTGAAGCACCTAAAGACCACCCCCTACAATCCCCAGACTAATGGTCTTGTTGAGAAGTTAAATTGTACACTCAAGTCCATGCTGTGGGAATTTGCAGACCAGTTTAAGAGTGACTGGGACTTATATTTGCCCCATCTGTTGTTTACTTACAGAGAGGTTCCCCAAGAATCTATAGTTTTTTTACCCTTTGAGTTGCTGTATGGATATAGGGTGAGGGGACCTCTAGATTTGATTTGAGATGAGTGAGAGTGTGAGTGTGAATCCCACAAGGAGTCTGTTGTGGCATATGTCCTAAACCACAGGACAAGGCTCAGGGAACTCATGGGCTTGGCCCAGGGGAACCTGGCAGAAGCTCAACAGCAGAAAAAGGTCTGGTATGATAGAAATGCTCGAGCTAGAGAGCACGCTGTAGGGCAGCAGGTAATGATGATCATTCCTGTCAGACACAGCAGGCTGCAGGCAGCTTGGGAGGGACCCTACAGGGTAGTAAGTGATGTTAACTACATGGTAGAACTGCTAGGCATGAGGCAGGAGCATAAATTGTACCATGTTAACATGATAAAACCTTACCATGATAGGGAGACCCTTGTGCTGAGTATTTGCAGTGGATGGCAGGAGGAGTCTGAGGGGGATCTGGTGACTGATTTCCTCAGTAAGGCTTGAACTGACACCTCAGTGGAAGAGGTAGCAATGCCCCAGCAGTTATCACCTACCTGGGTTTGAGAAATCCAAGCAGTGTTACAGGAGTTTGTGGACATGTTCATTGGGAAACCAGGGTGCACCCACCTAGTGCAACACCATGTGGCTAAAGGACCACAAAGGCCTATTAAGCAGGCCACTTAATATGGTGCCTGAGAGAATCTAACAGACTCGGAGGGAGGAGATACAGGAAATGTTGGAACTAGGGGTAATCCAGGAGTCCAGCAGTCACTGGGCCTCCCCAATGGTGCTGGTACCAAAGAAGGATGGCAACACCAGGTTCTTTGTGGACTACAGCAAATTAAATAGTCACACAGAGTCAGATGCTTACCCCATGCCTAAGACAGATGAAGCCATACAGCAGCTGTGTGGTACTAAGTATCTTACCACTATTGATCTTACCAAGGGCTACTGGCAGGTGCCCTTGACTCTCAGTGCTAGAGAGAGGTCAGCCTTTCTGACTTCTGTTGGCTTGTATGAGTTCATGAACATGCCCTTTGGGATGAAAAATGCCCCAGTGACTTTTCAGAGGCTGGTAGATCATATCCTAGCAGGAGGGTTTGCCCTTGCTTACCTAGATGATATTGTCATCTACAGCCATTCCTGGCATGGGCACCTTCAGAATATCAAGGAGGTGCTGGGAAGACTACAGAGGGCAGGGTTGACCATTAATCCCAGCAAATGTCGGGTGAGTATGACAGAGGTCTTCTACTTGAGGCATAGAGTGGGGAGAGGTAAGATCAGGCCAGAACCTGCCAAAGTGGAAGCCATTCAGTCATGGCCTGCCCCCATTGCCAAAAAGCAGAAGAGGGCTATCTTAGGGACAGCAGGGTACTGAGGAAAGTTTGTCCCCAATTATAGTACCATAGCTGCTCCCCTCACAAATCTGACAAGGAAAAACAGGCCAGCTAAGGTAGTGTGGTCACCAGCATGTGTGCAGGCATTGCAGAAGCTTAAAGGAGCTTTGGGAGGACCTCCTGTGTTAGCCAGTCCAGATTACAGCAAATAATTTGTTGTGCAGGTGGATGCTTCAAACCATGGGATGGGGGTTGTCTTCAGCCAGGTTTCCTCAGAGGGAGAAGAGCACCCAGTGGTATATCTCAGTTGTAAGCTCCAACCCAGTGAGGAATGCTATGCAGCTGTAGAAAAGGAATGCCTAGCTTTAGTGTGGGCACTGCAGAAACTTCAGCCTTATCTGTGTAGTTACAGACCACAATCCCTTTACATGGCTGCAGCAAGCCGGCCAGCAAAGTGCCAAGTTACTAAGGTGGAGCCAGGGGTTGCAAGCAAACAATATGACAATGTAGCACTGCAGTGTGGTTAGCAATGCTAACACAGATGGGTTCTCAGGACAGGGAATGGGGTAAGGTATTCCCAGATAGGCTCAACCTTCTCAAGCAACATTTCACAAGCGTCATTTGAAAACTAGCTTGAGTTTTCAGAGGGAAGAAGTGTGACACAAGGGAAATACTGCCAGCCCAGCTAGATGGAATTTTATAAATAACTGTATGTCATTTGAGAATATTAATATGATTTTATATAGAAATGTAACAAAAGAAGACACTGCCAGCCCAGCTATCTGGAATTTTGTAAATAGTTGTATGTCATTTGTGAATATCAGCATGATGCAATTGCTTGTGTTACCAAATGTATTATGTGTATATTAAACTACTGGTACAGAAGTGTGTGTTGCACCGTGTTTGTACAGTACTGAGCTTCAAGGATGTGTCCACAGTGTACCCTACTGGAAAAGAACAGACGTATATAAACTATATACCTGTGCAAATGTATGCTTTAATAGTAGAAACTGGAACATACAGAGTTAACTTACAAAACCTCAAGAAAATAAGTTGAAATTAAATTGTTTTAGGATTGTTAACTAAACTCACTAAGAACGGAACATATGAGTTCTACTACTGTTACTAATACTGCCTTTACGGAAACAACGGTTCATGTCCACAACAGTTACAAAACGCTAATAATCCACTCGCCAACTGTACTGCAAGAAGAAAAAGCAATACCAGCCTGATATTAATCCACGTACAAAAATTTAATAAAAACCAGCAAGGTTAAGCGCTTTCACTCGTATCACACGAGCTTCATCAGAACAAATAAAAACTCAAATCCAACATTTTAAATATATGTGGGTTGGCGCCAAAAAATTCAAGTCTTAAAGCTATAACACATGTTCAGTACAAAAATACAATATATAACAAATAAAATTAAGTTACCCTTGTTACCATCAAAAAAAAATGAATTGAATAAAATTACGCTAATTCTAATATAAAAAAAAATTAAATAATGTACAGATGATAATAATAATATCATGCTTAGCATTTCAGCATTAAAACAGGTTTAACTGAAATATAATCATTGATACCTGGTGCAGTCATAGCATCAGTATATAACTGCCACCAGTATTCTTTGTATGCCAGCAAGTTCTTAATATTCCCTCCCCTGGGATCAGTTTTAATAACATCTAAGATGGCAAATTTAAAATGGTGTTCTACACCTTCCTTATTAATATGCCTATATAGGGCATTTTTAGTGTCCTTGGTTTTAATACTATAACCGTGGGCATATATTCTCTTTTTAAACTGTCTTTGTGTTCTCCCTATATAGTAAGCAGGACATACGATGCACTTGGCCAGATAATTGAGCATATTAGTTTTACAATTTCCTTTCTTAAACCTAACAATTGTCTTGTTGATGTTGTCCAAAATTAAATTACTCTCTTCCAAGATATCCTTACATTGATTGCAAGCCCCACACTTCCTAGTATGTGAGTCAATAGTTGGATTAGTTTTAGATCCACTTTCAAAGTAATATTTCAGGTTCCTACCCATTTTGAAAACAAAACAGGGTCTCTGACCAAGAATGGTTACTATATCCTGGTCAGTAAAACATAAGTCCCAATACTTGATCATAATATTTTTAACAGCATGTGAATGAGGACCAAATTCTATTATACATGCCCTATTGAACTTATTGATATCTGTAATATTCTGTTCTTTAGTAATTAAATCAGAACCAATGTTACTGTTTAGTCCTAATAGTGGAGTGTATTTTTTACCCCACTCTTCTATAACATATTTACTAGTGTCCAACAACATTTTCTCATCATACCCTCTCTCCTTGAACAACCTAGTAATAAACGTAACTTCCTCAATCATGTCCACATACTCAGATGTCATCCTTAGTGCACGTACTAGTTGTCCTTTAAAAATTTTATTTTTAAGTTTTATAGGGTGGTTGCTACTAAATTCTAAATAGGAATTAGTAAAAGTACTCTTCCTATGTATCCTAGATTTAAATCTGTTCCCATCATAAGTTATCATTGTGTCTAAATAAGCCACTCCAGTGTGGTTAAATTCAGAAGTGAATTTCAAATAATTTGTACTGTTGTTAAGATATGTGACAAACTCAGTAAAAGAACTGCTGTCACCGTTCCACAAAATATAGATGTCATCAAGATAACGGGAATAGTAAACAATGTTAACGGAGTACTTGCTGTTAAATATATGAGTCTCCTCCCAATCTAGTAACACCATATTGGCATATATGGGGGCACAAGCTGCCCCCATAGCCACGCCTTGGGTTTGCCTAAACATCACACCCTCAAAAAAGATGTAATTATGATCAAGTACAATGCTCATTAACTCAGCCAGTAACCGAATCCTATCCCAGCTCATTTTGATGTGTTGGTAAAAGCAGTGATCCCATCATTATGGGGGATACAAGAAAACAAGTCAACATCAACAAGACCATTGTTAGGTTTAAGAAAGGAAATTGTAAAACTAATATGCTCATTTATCTGGCCAAGTGCATCGTATGTCCTGCTTACTATATAGGGAGAACACAAAGACAGTTTAAAAAGAGAATATATGCCCACGGTTATAGTATTAAAACCAAGGACACTAAAAATGCCCTATATAGGCATATTAATAAGGAAGGTGTAGAACACCATTTTAAATTTGCCATCTTAGATGTTATTAAAACTGATCCCAGGGGAGGGAATATTAAGAACTTGCTGGCATACAAAGAATACTGGTGGCAGTTATATACTGATGCTATGACTGCACCAGGTATCAATGATTATATTTCAGTTAAACCTGTTTTAATGCTGAAATGCTAAGCATGATATTATTATTATCATCTGTACATTATTTAATTTTTTTATATATTAGAATTAGCGTAATTTTATTCAATTCATTTTTTTTTTATGGTAACAAGGGTAACTTAATTTTATTTGTTATATATTGTATTTTTGTACTGAACATGTGTTATAGCTTTAAGACTTGAATTTTTTGGCGCCAACCCACATATATTTAAAATGCTGGATTTGAGTTTTTATTTGTTCTGCTGAAGCTCGTGTGATACAACTGAAAGCGCTTAACCTTGCTGTTTTTTATTAAATTTTTGTACATGGATTAATATCAGGCTGGTATTGCTTTTTCATCTTGCAGTACAGTTGGCGAGTGGATTATTAGCGTTTTGTAACTGTTGTGGACATTTGGTTTTGTTACGCAAGACGCTTTTTTCAGTTGTCGTAAACAACGGTTCATGGAAACTCTGTATCCACCGGCTCTATTAATGAACCACCTATTAGTTCATCAACTTCCAGCTTCAGCAAGGTGGTAAACAATGAAGCGTTTTCTAATACCCCTTTGTTGGGTAGCACTAATGGAGCCAATTCTCCCAGTGACACTCCACCTCCCAACCAACAAGCAGCTAAGACTTATGCTTCAGTAGGAGCAAAACCTAAAGATACAGCTGCTGCATCCATCCGTTTTTTACCTTTCCCAGTGAAACAGCGAACAGGTTGGAGAGGCCGTTCCAACAGCAGGGGACCATGCAAAAGGAAAGGATCGGAAGAGAGGCACGGAGGAACAAGGAAACAAAGGAACTGAATAGTTTAGTATGTAATTTGTCTGATCTAGTACTTACTGAATCTGATATTTCTCTGCTCAACAAAGGTCTCAATTTTATTCCGTCTCAAACTAGTTTTTTAAATGATGTTTTAACTGATTTAAGGTTATTTTTTCGTAATGTAGCATTGAAGGTGTTTTTTAAAGATAAAACAGTTATGCAAACTGATACTCTAAAAACTTTCTTTAAATGTAAAAGTAGTTTCATGCCTATAATTCCACATAACATAGAATGTTTCATGAAACTATGTGAGAAAGATTTCTATGAAATGTTTGCCATGAAACAGAAAAGATGTAGTTACTTTAATATAACTGAAAATGAACAGAAGTCACTGAGTGGGTTAAAACGAAATGCTAAAATCACTATCAAGCCGGCTGACAAAGGTGGGGCCGTAGTGGTGCTCAATACATCTGATTATGAAACAAACATGATTTCCCTTCTCTCTGATGGAAATACTTATCAAACTTTTACACATAGTTATGTTAAAAATACCATTAAAAAAATACAAGAAGATCTTTATGACCTATTAATGTGTGGCCAAATAAGCTGTGAAACGTATGAATATTTTTTAATTGAGTTTCCTATCATCCCTGTCATCAAGGGCTTACCTAAGATACACAAAAATGTTTTGCCAGTGCCCATGAGACCCATTGTTTCTAGTGAAAGGTGGAGTACTTCAACCATTTCATCGTTCGTAGAACACCTCCTAAGACCTATCGTAAATGACATTCCTAATATCCTCAGAGATTCTTACCAGTTAATACAAGTTTTGAAAGATTTTAAATTAGAAAGAAACACTACCAATTATTTATTGGTTACTATGGATGTGAAAGATTTGTTTATGTGCATTCCGAATGAATTAGGACTTCAAGCCATAAGAGAGATTTTGGTGACGTGTTCCCACTATTCCAATAACAGACAAATTTTAATAAATCATTTGTTGGAACTTGTACTTAATAATAATATTTTTATGTACAAGGATAAATACTATTTGCAAAAATGGGGGGTTGCTATGGGCACCCCCTGTGCGAATAGTTATGCAAATTTAGTTGTTTATGAATGGGAACGGAATTTTTTATTTAAGCACAGACAATATAGTAACATGAAATTATACAAAAGATTTGTGGATGACGTCCTCTTCATTTGGGAAGGCACTGAAACTGACTGCATCCAATTCATTAAAGATGTGGAGACTACTAGTTCCTTTTTGAGGTTCACTGTAGAAACTTCAGTTGAACGGGTCCATTTTTTGGACCTATCTCTGAATCTCAACACTAATGGAATAATAAATATCTCCCTTTATAGAAAACCAACCTGGAGAAATACATTATTGAAATTTGAAAGCATGCATCCGAGATTTACGTTCCCAGGAATTGTTATTAGTCAATTCAATAGAATAGCCAGGATTTGCAGTGATGATAACGTTTTTTTAACTGAAATGGAGAAATTAGAATCATTATTTAAGGAAAGGGGCTACAACAACAAAATAATTAGCAAATGCAAACAACAAATATTTGACACCACGATACCAGATATTGTTCATTCCAACTGTGGTGCCAAACAGACGCTTTTGAATTATACACATACTAAGGGGAGATTTACTAAGAAATTATCTTTCACTATAAAATATACCAGTGATATAGGTTCCCTTAGGAAGATAATAAGTAAAAATTGGAATGTACTTATTATGGATCCATTCACAAGAATTGTTGTTGGTGAACATCCTAGATTCAGTTATAAGAATTGTAATAATCTCAAGCAGCTGCTGTGTATAGAAAAAAATAGTTCCTATACGATGACTAAACCTCCTCAATGTGGAACTTATCCTTGTGGCCATTGCCATATGTGTCCCCACATCTCTAAAAAGCAGACTTTTACTCATCCAGAAGGAATTTATATGTTTACACCAATAAGTTATTGCAATTGTGATAGTACCAACCTTATATATCTTGCAACTTGTGAAAATTGTGATGCATTTTACGTTGGTCTAACAAAGCGGAGATTAAGAGACAGGGTCTATAATCATCCTTACGACATCAGAAAGGGCAATGAGCAAAACGCGTTAGTGAAACATATACAAGATCACACAACACATAGGTTCAGCTTCAAAGCCCTACAATTGGTTTCTGTAAATTCTAGAGGAGGTGACAATATTAATCATCTGGCCTGTATTGAACTCAAATGGATACTCACTTTAAAAGCCCACATTAATCCAGGTATCAATCAGTTTGTTTCAATCAAACCAGTATTGAACAATAGGAAACTATGATGTTACACATTTTTATTTATTTAGTATTTATTTTTATTTATTTTTTATTCATTTATCACTTTTTAGTACTTTACTTGTTATATATTGCTTGTGCAATACTTAAATGTTGCAATAACATGTCACCCAAATGCATATGAATTTTTAAAAATTTGTCTTGCTTTTATTGTCATCTAGAGTGACGTTTAAAGAAACAGATATTTATATATTGTAATATTGTATTATTGTACTAATGTGTCTATGTCTCTATTGTATTATTCATTTAATTATTTAATTATTCATTTGTATATAGAATCTTGAATTATTTATTTTATTTTATACTTAATAATATTTAATAATATTTTATAACATTCAATAATATTTATTAATATTTAATAAATTATATTTAATAATTAATAATAAATACATCATTATAAGCATCATTTAATTGATGCTCTTATCACATTATTTTTATTTTTATTATTTCATATTTGTGTGTTTTCAATTTATTGTTCAATATATGAAATCTATTTTTACCACACGAGCTAATATAAATTTTAAGCTTTATGATTATTGGCTAATAGAATGACTATATATGTCAGCCTGCTTTATTTATTATGTGTTAAAATAATGCACTTCCAGTTCTTATTGGTGACTCCCATTGTCGGTCTTTGACGATGGTTTTAGTTCTGTTGCCTAATTAGTTTTTTTTATAGACACCTTCATACATGTTTTGCGCTGTTAGCTATGGTTTTTGCACTTTCTATATTCCATTGTACATGGTATGTTGTTATTACATATGACAAGGCATAATGAGTAATATGTTTTTAAAATTTTTTTAATAATGTTTCTCAAAGTGTTTTTAAAATGTTATGATGAATTAACAGATGTACATCACTGTTTTACAAGAAATCCAGAAGTATTCTGTTTTAAATGACACACAGAGAGTTTATTGAACACTTAGAAGCTCTATACAATATTCCATTCAGCTGTTTATTTATTCATCTATTCATCAGTTTATTTTATTTTCATAATGTAACAATTTGGGGTCCATATATATATAATATTTATTTATTTATTCATTTATGTTGATTATTTAATACATCATAGTACTTTGCGCATTGCATTATAAATTGTAAGACTTATGCTTTGTATTTTATGTAGTTTCACACGAATTCCTGAAGACAAAATGGCTCAGTGTGAGTTTAAATATTTGAAAAGTTTGGAGTACCTTCAGCACTTTAAGAGCTTAATTACTTAATAAGTTTGTTAATTGATTTATTGCCTGCATTATTGTTTGGTTTGTCCGCCAAGTTTCATATAAATAGATGTATCTTTTTTACTTTTAACTATATCTGAAGAAGCGTAGTTATCCTACGTGAAAGCGCTCATTTTCTGTTCCTAAATAAAGACATTTTATATTAAAAACGGAGACTTTTATCCTGTGGTGATTCCTTCTGTTCCTGTTGCTATCTGTTTTAGGATTGTGTTATAAAAGTTAGTTTCAATGCAGCAAGGAGACAGGATGTCTAGAACTAGGGGGCTTTCTGCATGGATTTTGTAAGTGTTTTATTGTTTTATGTCTTCTAGCAACTGCAAACATCTGAAGGCTATGTATTTTTCACAAGGAGATGTCAAATGCTACAATGGGGGGGGGTAGCTTGGGAACTTAAGTCAGGTGACAAAAAAGTGATGTCATCCAAGCTAACCCAGCAGTAATATTTGATATTAATTTAAGAACTCTCTCAGAGAGAGACTGTGCATTTTGTATTTTATCTTGGACCTAGAAAGAACATCCACTCATCATCACATCTGCATTTGTCTTGCTCTGTAAGTAAATTCTTAGGGCATAGTAACGCTTTAGAATCAGGAATATAGTAAAGATTAGCTTAGATGTTTTCTTTATTTATTTGAGACTATCCTGCAATGTTGTTTTAAAATATTTCCAGTGATTTTGAACTCTGAAGCTGCTGTGTTGATTGACTGAGTGTTGTCTTGTTCTTTTATTTATTGTTAAAATGATTTAAACCTATCTTTGTGGCTGATGTTTGTGAGACATATTTAAGCTCTTAAGTACTTGCATATGTATTTGTTGAGACTGTACAGGTCACTCCTAAATAGCCTTGCTCTTGGTCATTGGATCATAGGAGGTTAGTAGGCTATTGGCACTGAGGTCCTTATAAGCCTAGCCAAGAGTTTAGCCCATGTTTAGACAAATCAGCACCTGATGCCCCTGTCCAGCAGGGTTTTCCATCCAGTTTGCACATAAAAAGGGGTAAAGAGGTACTCTGCTTGATGTAGAGATGGAGTCTATTCCATAGATGGGGGAATCTCTGGGACACAAATCTGGCCTGCCAACAAGTCTTGTTGATGTCACAGACAATCTTGAGGCCGCAATGTGCAGGTTGTATGAGTGGAGCATGACTTGCGGATATGCAGCAGTCCCATCAAGGTGGAGTCAGTGATCACCTTGTATGCCAGGCAGAGGTCACCTCTGAGGAGTCTGTATGAAACTGAGTAGAGGGATAGGGCTTTTAGTCTATCTATGTATAGTAGATGTTTGAGGCCCTGGATTCTCCTGGTGAGGAACCTCTGTGGTCTCTTCAGCTACTGCATGTGCTTTGCAAGGTACATGCCGAAAGGGGAATTGTACTCAATAATGGGCCTTATAAGGGAAGAATAAAGGGATGTTATGACCTCCTTGTCCATGGATGAGATACCCTTACTTATGAGGTGGGCTATGTAGAAGGCTTTCATACAACGGAAACAACATGGTGGTCAAAAGTCAGGTTGCTATCAACCTGGGTGCCCAAATCCCTCATGACTGATTCTGTGCTTAGGACATTGCTATTAATGTGTTAATTTGTGGGAACATCACTCTCCCCAAAGGGGATGATGATGCATTTTTTGGTATTCAGCTTGAGGCCATGTTTCTGGCACCAGTCATTTGTCTGAGTGAGACCCTCTTGGAGGATGTCCACATCACTAGGAGAACTGATGACAGCACCCAACAACTTGCAGTCATCTGCAAACCTGGTCAGCCATAACCCACTGGTATTGGCCTGCACCTCAGAAAAGTATATCCCAAATAACAGGGGCCCCAAGACCAAACCCTGGGGTACTCCGCCTGTTACAGGTCTACTGCTTGAGGTGGCTTCCACTATTTTGACTAAGTGGGTTCTATCATTGAGCCAGTTTGCTATCCATCTGGTAACATATGGATTGAGGTCTAGTTGAGAGAGTTTATCTATTATGCCTTAGTGGGATATAGTGTCAAATGCTTTGGCCAGGTCAAGGGAGGCAGTGAGCACCGTCTTCCCCTCATCCATGGCTTTGATGACTGTCTTAAAGAAGTTAACCAAATTTAGCAGTCATGACCTCCCCTTGATGAAGCCAAATTGTGTGGGATCAAGTGCTTGGAGGTTGCCAATGTCCTTGTTAATGAGATCCATGATAAGCCGTTCCATGGCCTTGCAGATCAGGCGAGTTAGGCTGATGGATCTATAATTTCCCGGATTGGAGGATGCTCCATCTTTGTGTAAAGGGATGACAGTGGTTGTCCTCCACTCAGCTGGGATGAGGCCAGTAGTCAGGCTTTGGTTGAATAGGGAGCCTAATGGTGCTGTCAGTTCCTGCATGAGTTCATGTAGGATGCAGCCTGGGATGTTATCGGGTCCCATGGAAGCTGTATTTTTTTGCCTTTGAGAGCAGTGATGACCTGTTCCCTAGATATAAGGGGAAGGGGGCAGGTACTGGGGATGTCCTGATTTACTGATGGGGTACAGAGGGGTAAAGCTTTTGCTGAATCTGTCAGCCAGCATGTTTGCTATATCTATGGCATTTGTATATGTGGTATCCTTGACTACCAGTTCTGAACAGATCTTGCTGCTTCCTTTGAGGTTGCAGACATATTTGAAGAAGGCCTTATGATTGTCTCTAGTAGATGTGGCCAATTTGGACTCGGTTTGCTTTGGAGGGTTTTACTAGTGCTCTTATTTGCTTGTTCAGGCTAAGGAGACATTGCTTCCAATTGGGCAACTGCTCCTCCTTGGTCTTAGACAGCAATTTTTTTCCTTTTGTTATAGAGTTTATTTATCGCAGATGTACATCAGACAGGTTTACTCTTCCTTGTGGATGATGATTTAGTCCTGTCGGGTATTCCTGATTCCATGCATCTATATAAATGCTCATATAGTGCTTTGGTGTAGTTTTGGATATTGGTGCCAGTTCCTATGTGGGGGGGGGTCTGTGAAGCTGTTTATACCATTCCTCATGAGGCTGTAATCAGCTTTGGAGAAGTTTTATGTCTGATCCTAGCTAGAGGGGGGTTTCAGGAGATGGAGACTTCAAAAGTGACCACTTTATGGTCAGATCTTACCAAGGAGGATGATACTATAGGGATGCTGCAGTGGTTACTCATGTTGGTCAGACTACCATTTGGATTAATAGTAACATTACACAGTAGGATTGGACACCCTTTGCTAAGGGCCTTAGAGTAGCTGATAAAGAGTTGGCTGGTGGCAGCTGGCACTACCTTACAGTCTGGGCAAAAGGGGGCATAGCTAGTAAACCTGTGCCAGTCTTTCCCAGGTGTGTTTGTGTACAAATCAAATCTCAAAATGTGTGTGGGTCAGCTACTTGGGCAGGGAAACGAAGCACTAGTTGGACAGAGAGAGTGCTGGAGGTCTTAGCTTGGCCACTCAGCTGAGATCTCAACCCTATAGCTCTGAAGTACATTTTAAAGTTTTATTTTTTTTTTTACACATCCTTTTTATCCCATAATTGCTTCAACAGAAATTATGATTAGGGAAAGAAATTCAGTGTTGCTATTCAACTTTAGGATTCCTTGCATCCTTTCAACATACCTTTCCTGACCAAATAAAAGCATAGTAAAAATCACTTAAGAAATAACTCAATTAAGCGGGAACTCCCATAAGGCATAGATGCTCTAGGATGTATTTCAGAGAATTTAAGAACCTTTTAATCCAATTGTGGCCTGAACAAAAGTCATGAGAAAGAAAAGAATGTCAGTCTTATTTTTTTTTTCTTTCAAGAAAGACATAAGTTGTGCCCAAAGTTTAATGTTCACAGCTGACAAAACAGTAGCTCTTAATAAACGAACAAGACACTTGTTGTAAAGACACATAAATCCTACTTGGGAACACTGCCTGCCCTCCATAAGCCCCCACCTTCCAAAAAAAAGATAGTCACTGCACGTGTATCCATCTGGTTCAAATGGTCACTGTCACACATTTTAAGTGACTGCTCTCATACATATACATAGCATGCCTCCTCTCTCTTCACCTCTATCCCTAAAGGCAGCCATCTGTATATATGCCTGACATGTGATTGTGAGGAAAGTGAAAAAAATGATTACAGTAATGTATTTTACTTTGTTGTTCCTATACAGGTTCATAGGTAGTTACTAGGCTATCTGCCCGAAGGCATTTATAAGCCTAGCTGGAATTGTGTTGGCTTTCGCTACCCCCTTAGATTAGTTCCCTGTCCCTCTGTCCAGCAGAGCCATTGAAGTAATCCCTGGGGTAAACTTTCTATTTCCGATTTACTTGTCAAGGTTTCTCTTGAAGAGTGTTAGCGAGGAGCTCTGCCTAATGTAGATTGGAATCTTGTTCCAGAGCATGGGAAGTCTCTGGGACAGGAATCTATCCCTCCAGCATGTCCTATTTATTTTGGTGGTGAGGTTTAGATCCCTATAACGTGTGGCTCGAGGGGATATGGTTTTCTTTAGGTGGAGCATGCCCATCAATTCTGGGTTGGACATGGCCTTGTATGTCAGGCATAGATCACCTCTGAGTAGGCGGTATACAACCGAGTACAGTACAGCTGGAGTTTCTTCAGTTGAGCTGCATAGGGCATCTGTTTGAGGCCAGTGATCCTCTTGGTGAGGTACTTCTGTGGTCTTTCCAGCTGTTGCAGGTGTTTTGTAAGGTACATCCCAAATGGAGCGTTGTACTCTATGATGGGTCTGATGAGTGATGCATAGAGGGGCACAATGACCTCTTTTGATCTGGATGCAAACCCTTTTGTGATTGGGTGGGCCACATAGAAGGATTTTCTAACCACTTTGGCAATGTGATTATCAAAGGAGAGATTACTATCTACTTGGGTCCCCAGATCCCTTATTACGTCTTCCATATTTAGGGGGCTACCACCTATGTGGTAGTTTGTGGGTACTTTGTTTTTTCCAAAGGGGATAACTATGCACATTTTAGCATTTAGCTTGAGGCCATGGTTTTGACACCAGGTATTTGTCTCAGTGAGACCCTTTTGGAGGATGTCTGTGTCAGCCAGAGAGTTAATTATATCCCCTAGCTTGCAGTCATCTGCAAACTTGGTCAGCCATAGACCTCCTGTGCTTGCCTGTACCTCTGAGAAGTATATGCCGAACAGGAGGGGTTCTAGGACTGAGCCCTGGGGAATGCCACTCGTAACCGGTTTAGAGTCGGACCTAGCTCCCGCAACTCTTACCATGTGGGTTCTGTCCGTGAGTCAGTTGGCAACTCATCTCATGATGTAGGGGTTTATGTTCAGGCTGGTGAGCTTGTCTATAATACCAGAATGGGGAATGGTGTTGAAGGTCTTTGCGAGGTCTAGGTAGGCTGTGTGGACCACCTTTCCCTCATCTATAGCCTTGGTAACTGTCTCAAAGAAATCCACCAGGATTAGGAGGCATGATCTGCCCTTAACAAAGCCAAACTGGGTAGGGTCCAGTGTTTGGAGGTACCCAATGTCTCTGTTAATGAGATCCATGATGATGTGCTCCATAGCCTTGCAGACCAAGCTAGTCGGGCTTATAGGGCGATAGTTCCTGAGGTCTGTTGTGGCTCCACCTTTGTGGAGCAGAATAACCGTTGCTGTGCGCCACTCTATGGGCACGTAGCCTGTGGAGAGGCTGAGTTTGAACAGTGTGTTTAGGTTAGGGGTTAGTTAATCTTTGAGCTCATGTAGGATGCAGCCTGGAACACCGTCTGGTCCCATTGATGCTGTGTTTTTGGCTTTGGAGAGGGCTGTTTTAACATGAGCATCTATGACTTCAGGGCCACTACATTCTTCTGGTATAGTTATGGGCCTTTTTGGGGGTGAGGGGGGGGGTGAAGTTTGCACTGAACCTGTCTGCCAGGATGTTGACGATATCGGTCGGTTCAGTGTATTTTGGGCCATTCTGCACTAACTCTGAGCAGATCTGAGAATTGCCACTTAGAGTCTTGACATAGCTAAAGAATGCCTTGTGGTTATCTTTGGAGTCCTTGGCAATTTTTCTTTCAAAGCTAGCCTTAGATGATTTTATGTGGGATCATAGTTTTCTGCTGATACTGATCAGGGATGTCTTACCTTCTTGGGATTTTACTCTTTTCTGTACTAGTTTCCTCCTTCTATTGTATAGCTTGTTTATGGCAGGGGTCCACCAGACTGACTTCCTTTTCTTGGAGGAGTGAGTCTTGGTTTTGCTTGGGATAGCATGATCCATGCATTCTTGTAGGTGCCCATAGAGTGCATTAGTAAAGGATTTTCCAGCTCAGGCAGAATTATCCTTCAGCATGGGGGCTTTGAAACTTTCCACCTCGGTCTTAAGTAACGTGAAGTTTGCTTTTGAAAAGTTTTTCACAGTGGTTTCTTTGACCGGCGATGGGGGCAGAATGTGGATAATCCAGACTGATTAGTTTATGGTCAGATCTAACCAGCGAGGGGTTGACCTCCGGTGTGGAACACCGGTCGCCCATGTTGGTGATGACCAGGTCCAATATGTTGTCACTTCTGGTGGGGGTGTTGACCAGTTGATCCAGGGCATTTGAGTTTATAATTCTAGGAAATGTTGGGCAAGGGAGTTAGTACTTGAGTAGTTCTCCCAGTTAATGTTTGGGTAATTGAAATCACCCACTATCAGGATGTTTGGTAGGACCTTTATGTTTCCCAGTGTTTCCAGAAATGCAGAATGGGGGTCCTGGGACATAGTGGGTGATCTGTAGCAAGCTACAATTTGAACTGCAGTTTTGCCCATTGTTAGTTACATGTGGATGATCTCTGAAGCATCGTGCTGTGCCACTAACCTGGAGGTGTGAGTATCCTTGATGAATATGGATACGTCCCCACCTTTTGTATTTCGGTCTGGGTTTTGTGGCCTAATTGTATGGTATGAGTTGTAGCCTGGTAGTTCTGGGGTTCTCTCTGTAGACTTAAACCAGGTTTCTGTTACTGCACATATATTGATTTTCTCCATACCGAGGAGTGCCTCAAGTGCATGCATTTTGAGGTTTAGACTTCTGGCATTGAGCAGCATTACCCTCAGTTTTTTGTTACTTGTGCTATTTACGGCGGTGGGTTTGTCTTTTGAGCCTTGCCTAAAAATGCACTATGGGGGTGGCAAGAGCCTTGGCCAGTATTTGAAAGCCTAAGGGTGACAGGTGCAAGCCGTCTATAGTGAAGCAGTGTGGTTTGTCAAGCATGTCATCCCAGGCTGACAGACACTGGATCCCCTTTGAATGACACCAGAAGCTTAGCCAATTGTTGAAATTGATAATTCTTTCTTTATACTGTGGTATCATTCTTGGTGAGGGCAGGATGCTATTCAAGGTCAGGGTCATACCGGCCTGGGCTACGTGATCAGAGAGCTCTTCCATGTCTCTTTTCATTTAGTCCAAGGAGTACGGCTCAAGTCATTCACACCAACATGGACAATGACAGAGTTGTATTTGTACTTGTTCTGGAGTGACCTGAGTGCTTGTGTTATGTGGCAGATCCTGGCACCCGACAGGCAGCTAACAGTAACCTTCTCCTTGTTCAGCCTAGTGAGTGGGACGTCAGTGTGCCTGACTATAGAGTCACCTATTACTAGTGTGCTGGGTATGTTATTTTGCCTTAAGGGCTGTGATTGTATGGCACACTGGTTTTGTGAAGTATATGTTTCCTGGTTTGTGTTGGGGGGTGGAGGTTGCTTGGGTGTCTGCTTTGGAGGTCTCTGTTGCAGATTTTTATTTACAGCCTCCAAGTATGTTTTCGTGTATTTAGTTGTGTTTTTTGTCAGTGTTGGTTTCATAGGTCTATGTGAGACTGGTGTGATGCAAGTAGTTCCCTTCCCCTCTTGAATGTCTGGTCCAGTTTTGGGTTGAGAGAGCGTATCCTCCAGTTTGGCTGTATAATTGCATCTCTTGCATATATTACTATTTGGTGGTAGGAGGAGAGGGTTGTCTGTGTACATGAGGCAGTTTTAACATTGCCTCAAAAAGCCCAGATTCACCAGTTGGACCGAAGAGTACACCTGAAACTACCCTTTGGACATGCCTGGATAGGTACAGTGAACTGTTTTACCGATTGGCTGGTAAGGTTGAATAGAGAGCCTTGTCCTTCTCTATAGTATAGAGGGGTCTAGTGCTAAGGTTTATTAGTGCTTGCTATGAGTTTTGAGCAAGTGCCAGGCTGAGAAGTGAATGGCTTGAGTGCTTAAGTTGAAAGCTTGTCTAGTTCCATGTAAAAAATTGAAGAGTAGAGCCGGGAATAGTTATACCCTAGCTAACCGGCGTGCAAAACCGGGCAAATACGTTTCTTATAGCAGGGACATGAAAGAGAGAGAAATTAGTCCAAAATGGCCAATAAATTACTAATTTCTGGGCTGAAACCACTCTTCCAGGGACAGATAGGCTGCTCAAAGCTCCCCTCTCTCACAGGTGAACAGAGAAACTTCCTTCTGTCCAAGTAAGGTATGGGCAAACACAGAAACTTGTAACACAGCCCTGAATTCAGCACTAACATGAAAACTGGACTATACTAGCTTAAAAAGGCGGGAACACAAGTATATATATATATATATATATATATATATATATATATATAAAGCAGATACAATAAAAAAAAAACACTTTAGATGCACATAAATGAATGTGTAGCCTGCAACAGTTAAACAAGTAATTTAAACACAAAAATGACTTTGTTAAAGTGCAGGCAGCAAAATAAGTACAATATGTAGTTGAAACAAGCGTTTTAAATCACAGAAACTCTAAAAAAAAAATCTACGTTTTAGGCGGAATTAGCTAAAGGCAGCAAGAAAATGCAGGAAAAATTATGCTTATTAGGGGAAATGAAAGAGATAGAAATTAGCCCAAAATGGCCAATAAACTACTAATTTCTAGGTAGAAACCACTCCTCCTTGGACAGATAGGCTGCTCAAAGCTCCCCTCTCTCACAGGGGTGGTATAAACAGCCCCCCCGTAGGAACTGGCACTAATATCCAAAATAGTACACTGCCCATACACAAGATATATTAACCTTCTTTGTTCACCTCTAAGGTCTCTAAGAACAGTAAAAGAAACCAGGATCACACTGTCCCCAGCCCAAACACAAGCTATAATAACCTCCTGTGGACACCTCTAAAGTTTGACTGTAATGAAAATTAAAGTAATGAAAACACAATCCCCAGTTCCCCAAATAACCTACAGCAACCTTCAGTACACACACACACACACACACACACACACACACACACACACACACACACACACACACACACATCTGAGCAGGGCTGGATTTAGAATGGGTACACAGTTGAAGGCAGAGGCCACCACTTAATTTCATGTCAAAATCCATTTATACAATGTGGGTTGTGGGGGCCACCAGACACTGAGAAGATATATGTGTCTGAATGTTCTACAATATATTTTATGCCTTACATTTGAAATATAATTGTTTATGAGCTGCATTTTTACTGCTATCCAGAAAAGGGGGTGATGTTGATTAAGGTCTTTACCTAACAGACACAAGGTACAGGGTTTGATTCTGACCTCTGGTTATTGGTTAGACTTATAATAGTCTGGAGACTGACAGTCTAGTATTTACCCATGAACTTATAATAATAATGTATGTGTACTGGCATTATTGTGTGCGCACTCACAAAAATCAGTAATATGTTTTACACACATAATGCACATTCACTTTCAGGGAAAAGGGAGAAATTCCGTTTTACCTGCTGCATGTTTTTGATGTACGGGGTTAACCAGAGCACATGAACAGACACTCAGACAGGGAAGGCATGAGACTCAACATAGCCAAGAACATGACTAGTGCAAAGTACCCTGAGATGGCAGTGCCACTCACTGCACCACTGTAGCAATGAACAGTTGCTTTCACATATCCTCTTCCTGCCAAACCACCAAAGATAGACATCTATCATGTGTGAGGTCTATGTGTGTAATGGTAAGTGTAAGAAAATATGGCCAGGTTGTTACTTTTAAATGCAGTGCAACCACCCCACCCCCCAACACACACAAAAGCATAATGACAGTGCTGATAATGTTTATGCTAGAAAGTGAAATAAATTATAGCCAGCTTGTTATTCTTACATTGCAACACACACAAACATATAAGCCTTAGCAATATCAGGTTTACACTTATTTCAACAAATAGCAATACACTGTGGAACACTGGTTCTGCCACACCAGATCAGTGAATGTTGTTTAGCAGTCATCAAACAGCAGCAGCATTGGTAAGTCACTTTTATTTATTTACTTGTCATTGTCCCTGATTTCACAGACTGTCCCAGATTTTGCCTTATATTTCTGCTGTCTACCTCATAAAAGGTTTGATTTGCTGGTAAATTATTCAGGATTATGGGTAGAATAACAATTTGAAATCTTGGGACCCTTTAGAATAAGCCCTGAAACATGAAGACTGAATGGCCAAAAAAGCACATATAGTTAAGTCTGAGATGGCCATTTTCAGGACTATTTCTTTTTTTCTGAGATATGGAGATCTTGTCATTGGTATTTATAAGTTGAGGGTATAGAGGAGGAGGAGGGGGGCTTACCCCTTGCAAAAAAAAAAAAAGAAATCTAAAGAAGAGCGATGTCCAAGATTTGCTATTCTCCTGAATTTTTGGTCTTTTTATTCTGAATGTTGGCATTCAGCATTTCAAGTGCCAACATTTCAAAAGGGAGCCTTACAATTAGTCAGTAAACCCAGTCATCAGAGTTTCAAACTTCTTACTTATTGCCTAAAAATGCATGTTGATGCAGAATGTGTTATTCTATTAACTTTTTAAGTGAATTAGATTAATATTTAAAATGTATTCTTGAATTTTTAAGTCTTTATTTTTGGCTTGGCCAAGAATTCTTGAGCAAAAAAGTTGAGAGCTTTGGTATGTGGTGTTCTGCCAATTTACAAAACTCCCTGAAATGGAAAATCATCCCTGAAAGTCAAAAACATCAGGTCTTCTTAAAATCCAAGATATGCATTGAGATCAGCCACCCTGGGCTGCTGATGTCTAGTGCTTAACTTGCTCATGTTTATTCACTGATTATCAGCTTTATACTAACAGGGTCATATCACAAGTCTGTCTCTATTAAAAGAGCATAATCAGAAATTGAATACATTTTTCTCCTCTTTTTCCCCGACCAGCAGCAGCTTTTGTGTGGCCCCCATACAGTAAGGAATGATTAAAAGGTCCCCCCTGCACAAGGGTATTGCAGGTGCCTAAAGCTGGCTATGATTATAGTTTTAGTGGAGAGAATGTCCACCAGCAGAATTTAATTAAGCCAAGGGCACTGTGTCAATGTTAAATATTTAATGAAATTGTGAAGCCTGCTAGTTGACAAAACACTGTTACTATAACCAGGGTATCTCTGAATTTTAAAGATGATATAAATAAGAGTTATTACCCACCTGATTTATTAAGTACACAAGATTGCTGATTTAGCTTTTGTTGGTTTGAAAGATGTTACAAAATATCAAAATAAGATAACTTGCTGTGGTTGGGGGCCCCCGTAACTACAGAGTTCACTGGTGTCTAATGCCAGCTATGAAGAATGGCAAAGGTGTTGCCAAAATTGATAGATATTGGTCAACATGGTTTTGTGGAGAGGAAGCAAACATTTGACAACATTAATAGAACAATGATGATCCAGAAGGAAGCAGATTGTAAGAAAATACTGCAGTTGTTGTGGGTCTTAATACGGCAACAGCTTTCGATAGTGTAAGCTGGGATTTTATGAGTAGAGAAATGGAAGCATTTGCATTCCCTGACACAATAATAAGGCTAATTAGGAGGATATATGAGGGATCTAGACAAAAATTAAAAAGGGAGGGTTCCTCTCTAAGTTCTGTTTGAGCAGAGGAACCAGGCAGGGATGTACTCTTTCCTCTATTTTCATTATATTTACAACCATTAGTAAAGAAAATAAGGAACTCAGAAATTCGAGGATATAATTAGTGTGCTAATCAAGAAAAGTTAGCTTTATTTGCAGACGGTATTATTTTGTGACTGATAAAATCAGAAAAGGATATCTCAGTGTTGTGGAACATTCAAAGGCATTCAAATATTTTTTTGGGATATAAAAACAGTGAAGCTAAAACAAAGGCTATAGCTTTAAACTCTAACCATTTCTACTCATGCATGAATTCGTTCGCCAATATCCATGTTTATAGGGAAATGATAAAATGAAGTATTTAGGAGTATGGATTAAAAAGGATTCAGTTATGGCAGCTAAGGATATATTTATTTATTTATTGGCATTTGTTTACTGGGAAAGTCCACCTGGCCAAGATAGCCCATTTTCAGTGCAGGTCTGGGGAGAAAAGCTCCAACACAGAAATAGGTACAGACTACAACAAATTATAAGAAAATCACAATAAATGAATACAAAAATTGGATTACTGCTTAAACCAAAAAACAATATAGATTCTTACTAGAAAGAGTCTACAGAGTATACTAAAAATACACGGAATGCATGTGAATTATATTAAAATTAGGAATTATAATGAGTCAGAGAGGGAGGGATTAAGGAATGGAATTAATAGAAATACCAGGAAGGAGCTAGTCATACACAGAGGAAGCATTCAGAAACATGGAATGAGAAACTGAGTTGACTTGGTGGATAGTGTAGAATAGGGAATGGAGGAACGAGGGGGAAGAGGTATGAGAAAAGGAAAGTAGACAGAAGATTAATGGCCTCAGTGACAAGAGGGGGGAGGGGGAGAGATGGTGGGGAAGAAGAGGGAGGAGGGTTTGACAGATAGAGAAGTAGAGAGAAGAAAGGGTGGTAAGGGAAGGGAAATGGAGAGAGGGGAGAATAGAAGGACATTAATGGGAAGAGACTAAACAAAAGATAATACAAAAACTGAGAAACTGGAAGCTCTTGCCTATGGATATGGATAGCAAGATACAAACAGTAAAAATGTTTTAGTCCCTTTAGTTTTATACACAGACCAGGCATATTTTTATCAACCAGAGGAGAAGTTGTGGACAGTAATTAATAAAGATATGAAGGATTTTATTTGGGAGGGGAAGAGGGCAAGAGTCAAGGAGGAGTTAAGTTGATCTTTCCAACAGAACAAGCAGGTTTAGGATTACCTGACTTAAAGGGATATTTTAGAGCTACACAGTTAAGGCTCTTATCTCTAACACAAGCAGAAAGCTACAATTCAGAGTGGAAAAGGATGATGAAGCAGGCAAGATCATTCAAGAAATAAGGAAAGAATGGGATTTTGGATGCAGATCTTTAAGGAGAAAAACAACAGACATACAGAATATTATATTCATAAAGTAGCAGAACGTATACTAAGAACTAAGCCAACATGGGAATGGAGAAAGGAGATTCTGCCAATAGGGACGACTACAATTAGGAGTACAGATAATAGACAAGAGAGGGCTAGAATTTACTGGAGGAAGCTAGCAAATGAACCAAGATATTGGGAACAAATAATTAAAAAAGGAAAGGTAATAAAGTTGGAAGAGGCCAAAAAAAGATTTGGCTTGCAGGCTAGTGAATATCTTCCCTATCAAAGTCATAGAGAGTATAGACAAAGAGAAACAGGAGAATCCTAATTGAAAGACCTGCACTGGTTAACCTTTTTACTGAATTTAGAACAGAAGCTGCTGTTAAAAAAGGGATAATTAGT